>NW_027656338.1:0-102004 GCF_964235325.1 Thermobia domestica | reverse complement strand
AAAACTAATCAAATTTGGCGCACTCATTTACCATTGAAAAAAATCAAATGAAATCTTTAAGTTTTACGTCCCACGGGTATGCCGGTTAGGCTAAAGGAGACGGTGATTATGAGAGATGAGTGAAATGTTGGAATGATCATTTACCATTCAGATATCTATGAAACGGTACGTGTCGATTTCACTTATTTTTGTTAGTTTCATTGTTAGAGGCCACCATTGTTAAATAAAAAATCAACTTTATGTGCCACACTTTTTAACAGAAACTGACCAAACTTTGCACACCCATTTAAGATTGAGATATCTAGGGAATGGTATGTGTCGATTTCACATATTGTTGTTAGTTTCATTGTTGAAGGCCACCATTGTTAAAGAAACAATCAAGTTTTTCTGCCACACTTTCTACAACAACCTAAACAAAATTTGCAGACTCATTTAAGATTAAGCTATCTATGGAACGATATGGGTCGATTTCACATATTGCTGATAGTTTCATTGTTAGAGGCCACCATTGTTAAATAAACAATCAACTTTAACGGCCATACGTTCTACCACAAACTGACCAAACTTTGCACACCCATTTAAAGTTGAAATATCTAGGGAATGCTATGTGTCGATTTCACATATTGTTGTTAGTTTCATTATTGAAGGCCGCCATTGTTAAATAAACAATCGTTGGATTTCTCCATTGTTAGATAAACAATCAACTTTATCTGCCATACTTTCTATCACAAACTAACCAAGCTTGGCACACTCATTTACGATTGAGATATCATTGGAATGGTACGTGTCGATTTCACCTATTGTTGTTACTTTCATTGTTGGAGGCCGCCATTGTTAAATGAACAATCAACTTTATCTGCCATACTTCCTACCAGAAACTGGCCGAACCTTGCACACACATTTAAGATTAATATATCTAGGGAAAGATATGTGTCGTTTTCTCATATTGTTTTTAGTTTTCTTGTTGAAGATCACCATTGTTAAATAAACAATCATTGGATTTCTTCTTTGTTAAATAAACAATCAACTTTATCTTACATACTTTCTACCACAAACTAACCAAACTTTGCACACCCATTTAAGATGAAATATCTAGGAAATAGTACGTGTTGATTCCACATATTGTTGTTAGTTTCATTGTTGAAGGCCACCATCGTTAAACAAAGAATCAACTTTGCTATATTTTGTACCAGAAACTGACCAAACTTGGCACACCCATCGGACTGAGTTATCTATGAAATGGTACTTGTCGATTTCAGTTGTTGTTGTTAGTTTCATTGTTAGAGGCCACCATTGTTAAATAAACAATCAACTTTATCTGTCATACTTTCTACCAGAAACTAACGAAACTTTGCTTACCTATTTACGATTGAAATGTCTATTTAATGGTACATGCCGATTATCAAGGGCTAACAAGCCCTAGCCAAATTGTGTGTAATACGTCATTATGCTTGGGATCAAACGATAATTATTCGTCATCAAACGAGCTGGCCAAATTCCGATTGAATTTGTTTTCATGGTGGCTGTGGTGGAGGGGCTAACAAGTCATCGGTAAATGTTATTGTTCGGAAAATGGAATAGTGCAAAAAAATAAACATATTTCATTCAGAACTTTGTTGTGCCTGCTTTGTAACCAGTGTGAATTAGTTGTGTGCCGCCAAATTTCTTTTCATTCTTTTTTTTTTTTTTTTTTTTGTCTCAGGTGGAGCGGGATGGCCCCCTACAGCGTTCCTCGAATTACACTCTAAAAGCCCACAGTGTTCCTAGAGCTGCACTCTAAAATCCCCTCCCATATAACTGACCTTTGTTTCACAGCAGACACCTCACATTTGAACTCTGTTGTGATTCTGTGTAAGTTTGTCGGTTGTACGCACAAATTGAGAGTATAAACATGTATTAGGGAATGAGAAGTTCTCGAAATAAATTTGCTAGCTGAATATTTTTTCGCGACATAAGTGAAGAGTAATTGTATATCCTTGAAGAGTACCCTAGAGAGTAAGAAAACTCTAAGCAAAATAATCATTGAATAAATAGGAATGTAATTACAGTAATGTACATATGGCATGTTGTATTTCTACCAGATTGTCAGAGCACTAATTCTCTCATTTTTTGATGTGAGCGGTCTCGCTATCGAATCTCCAGAAGAACATTAAAAAAAAAAAGATGTATTTAGGTCTATTCCATTTTAAACAAACGAAATACGTTGCGTAAAAGAAGTTTCCATGTTAAAATATTTGATGGGTAGACATGGGCGGCGATTAGGGGGGGCAAGAGGGGGCAGTTGCCCCCCACTTTTTTGAAGTGACCACGTAACTCTTTTAAATTATATAATCTATTTTTCTGTGATAGGCTAGAATCTTCATTATTCGATTTAAAAAAGTACCAAAAAAACTTTTTGCTTCTGTTTTTTTCTCAAGCCTGGAAGGCATTGTAGAACACGTTACATATGCTTTCGCGCCTTTCTGAGTCGAGACGTAGAGTGTGATGACTCATGACTAAAAAAAATATTTTTTGATATGACTTTTTTATTACTTTTGCACCTAGAAGATTGAAATTTTGCACACACATTCAGTGCACCCCTTAATATTTTTCAGATTCTTTTTCGATTTCTGTGATAAAACAGGGAGATCCAGAGGGGCAAAAAGGTAAAAAAAAAAAATTAAAAAAGATATCTTTTTAACAAAGATCCCTTTTTTCGCGATTTTCCCTCCTCGAATACATGATGGAGACATGTGAATGGTACCGTTTGAAAGGCTGTTCTGTTCTAAAAAGAATTATGTACGAACCATGATCCTAGTATACATAGGGATTTCTCAGGGAATTTTTACCTGAGATCCTTTTTTATACGGGAATCTGGAGTCGTGTAGAGATATTATTTTTGGCGGGCTTACTTTTGCACCTACAAGATTGAAATTTTGCACACACATTTAGTACACCCCTTAGAATTTTTCAGATTTGTTTCAGATTTCTGCGTTAAAACAGGGGTGTACAGAGGGCAAAAAAGTACAAAGAAGGAATATCTTTTAAACAAATAATCCATTTTTTCATGATTTTCCCACCTCAGGTACAGGATGGAGACATGTGAGTGGTACCGTTTGAAAGTATGTTCTATTCTGAAGGGAATGATTACGAACAATGTTCATAGGATAAGTAGGGATGTCTCAGGAAAATTTTATATTACATCTGGGGCATTGTGGGAATGTTCTTAGCTCATTGGTAAACATTTTCCCGCACTTAGTTTTCAAGATAGAAGCTTGAATTTTTTTTTATACACATTTAGTACACCCCTTCATATTTTTCAGTTGTTTTTGAGATCTGTGCATTAACATAGGGAGTCCAGAGGGGATCACAGTTTGAAAAAAATATTTAAAAAATCCAGATTTCCCTCAAAATTTCTTACCTTAGGGACATGATAGGAAAACCTAATTGGAACCGTTTGAAAGTTTGTTCTATTCTGAAGAAAATGACGTACTAACCATGATCCTAGGATAAATAGGGATGATGTTATAGTTAATTGACTGAAATTTAATAATTTACCTTTAAGAAGCCATAATTTAAAATGGTTAATGTGTATAGTTTCATTTGGAAATGTAAAGTTTTTGCATATATTACTGGTTCATAGAAAAAAATGTTAGCATATAATATTTGTTGTTGCGCAAGTGGGTATTGGTTATTTGTCTTTTCATGGAGTTAAGACAGCTACAGGAATTGCAATTCAAAGGAATTAATATTACAATTGCGTCGTAGCATATGCTAGTAGTATTTACTGTCTTTCATTTTCTAAGAATAATAACATACTTTTAATGGCAAGTGTGGAATTAAAAATGTAAGTTGTTTATTAATCCCCAGTTTCAATATAACTTCTACAAAACAAGCCTCATTATTCATTAGTATGATTAATAATATCCTTTGTATTTATTTGTTTTGCAAATATGTTATTAAATAATGTGATCACACAATTTTCCAGACAGAATTTTAAGATGTTCACGAGCAAGGAATCAAGGGTCACTACCTAATGTGCGATGCCCTTGTCAATTTACTTAATTAAATATGAAACACAATATACGGTATTTTAACTGAAAAAGATAGTATCCTATTAGTTATACAACCTTTCATCAAACAAAGTGTTAGAAACAACCAGGAAAACTAACATTGATATACAAATATTTAGATCATATCTTGCCCCCTCACTTTTAACGTCCAATCGCCGCCACTGTGGGTAGAGTAGTTTGTGTGAGATTTGATTGTTATTGCATGTATCTATTGCATGCTGATTGGGTAGCTGGGAAGGCAGCCAAGATATTAATTCTGACGGTTGCAAGCCCGTGAAAATACAGAGCAACAGTTACTCCAAGGGAGTAGATAATAGATAAAAAAAAAAAAAAAACTACCGTGAGGGAGAGAGCCGAAAAGAGTTTATAGTATGAAATTTTGTCCGCAACTAGGGAAGTTCCGCCAGGAACGCAGGATCACCTGTATATGGCTCTCATTGTTGAGACACTAAAATTTTTAAATTAATCGTATACGGAAGATAAACATTAATAAACTATTCTTATTTATTTACTTATTCCTCGGGGGGTAGTAAATCTCAGAAGATTACGATTAGCATAATTCTATGTTTCAGGGGTGCGCTTCCAATCCACCTCCCAGAGGCGGTTTTTGGGAGGGCGAACCGGACCTTGTCCTTAGATCCACACATTAATTAAAGTATATGTAACACACATGTACGTATGTGTGTGTGTGTGCGTATGATATGTGTATATGTATGTATGCTAAATGTAAAATATTTTTGAACCAATGTTTCCAATCCAAATAATAGAGCCCCACGGCTCCAACTCGCCAAAAACAAATTCCGCCTGTGTCACCTTCTACACATCAGCGGCTATGCCCATAGTATATTCTATGATAACAATTGACTGAATGTGCTTTTCAAGTTTCTAGCTCATTTTCTTGGAAAGATAATGCGTAAGACTCTCTTAGTGTTGCAACGAGACGAGACAGGACTCTTTGAAGCGAGACACGATACAATACGAAACGTTTCGTAAAACGTCTTGTCTCGTGTCTCGAAAAATACAAACACAGTTTCTGAATTTGCTTAAAAATTTATTAACTCGGAATAAATTATTTGCCTTCGAAATGTATACCATCTTTTATTATTTCAAATGATCCAAATGATTCAACGTTTCAAACCCTACAAAGAACAGGGAATACCTAAAGCACTTTTTAAAAATGATTCTTACAAACAGCTTTCACTTCCATTTTTCAATCGATTCAAGTTTAATTATTTTGTGATAGTGCTCCAGATTCAAATACAATGTAAAGCGTTCATTGAGATCAGTGTTTCAGATTTTATTCCGGGGGCTGGTGGAGATATCTACGTATAAAAATCCTTTAATAGAAGTACAAGTATGCGTAAAAGTGGCAATTTTATCAGTAACTAACTATTGTTTCATGGTCTTTCTCGTTCCGAACCAAGACAGAAACGTGTCAGCCTTTCTCGACACTGAGTTTCGAAAAAGATTCTGATTTGACAATAAAATTTATCTTTTTTATCCTTTTATGCTGTTATTCGAAGATAAACCATTTTTTAAATGGTAAAGTTACATAGGCCTCCTTATTTGTTGAAGTGGCGCCAGGGGTTCTGAAAAAAGGATATCAGAATAAATGGGGAAATCTTGCCTTTCGTCTGTACTGACGGTATTGACAAAGTTCCTATCGAAGTAATTACGGGTTCAGTCGAAACTAAGCAGTCGTTGCTGGAGGATTGCAGTCGTGTTTTGTGTTGTGCTCTGTTAACCAAACTAGGTTAAAAGTTATAATTTTAACCACTTGGTTTAACAGCTCTTTTGTGGGCCTCAGCCTTTCTGGTGTTGCCACGAGACGAGACAGAACCATTCGATACGAGACGAGACGGACACATCTTTTCTAGTCGAGATGACACAGCCAGAAGTCTCGTCTTGTCTCGTTTCGTCTCGTGGCAACACTAGACTCTCTAGATATATCAGTGCAAGGTATGACAACGTTCCTCACGGAGCACATGTTAGCTCTCAGCCTCTTTCTTTCACTGATGTTTGTTTACGTAGTAGATGAATATATAGAGAGTAACAAAAGGATGAGATATGCAGATTCTCCTGAAACAACATTAAAATTGTAGCAGTATTTGGAGCTTGTTATAAATGGATTTACCGGGGAACTAAAATAATTCTGGGAACTAATCATACAGTATTGATATAAATAAACATGGAAACAAGTAAATACAAAGAACTGAAATCGTGAATTGTTTTCAAAATACAGAAATCTCGAAGGAATATCTGTTTAGGCGGCTTTAATTGTAAAGGAATTTTGAATAAATTTGCATCCCCTGAATTCTTATACATAAAAAATAGAAATCTTTCTTTTAGCGTACGAATGAGATGCTTTAGGAAATTAGGTTAAAATAATTAAAATGATACTGTCCTTTGCAAAATTTAAGAGGAATACCATGATCGAAAAAGCATGAGTCAAACTATAAAGGTCAGTGGTAGCTTTTGCCATTTCTTACGACCACTATACGCACCTTATTGCGAAAAATTTATTCGTATTATAAAACCGATATCATTCAATAAATGTCAAATTTAACAGATCTTGAGAGATAAAATGACAAAAATTGTCATTACCTCTGTCGCATAAGATATTCTAGCTTTGTGGCCCATGTTATTATATGACTTTCACGATAAGTGACAAGGAGAATATAAATCCCAAGTTCAAAACGTAAGGAAAGAAACCGGCTGTTCGCGCTTCAAATTATGAAAAATGTACCAAAATGGTTGAAATTATGATTTTGTATTTCTTTACAAGAAAGAAGAATAAAAATAAAAATTGGAGCAATTCTAATTATGTATGTATAAGTCCACTATCTTCTTCAAGTTACTAAACTAACTTCAAGTGTTTCAACCATTTTTGACACATAACTCGAAAACTTTTAGAGATATTAGAGGCAAGAATACGTGGTTGATAATGAGCTTTTTAATTATGTCACAATACTTTTGAACTTTACCTTATGAGAAATGGCATATTCCAAAATTAATTCAGTACCACCCTAACCTGAATTTTACCAAATGATTAGCGAAAGTGATACGGTGTGCATCGTCCAGGGATTAATTCCCGGTGTGGCACTCAAACATTTCTGTGTTGACCAAATATCGAGAGAAAAGTTGGGAAACTAAAAGATAGCGGACTTCAATCTAGACAGCCGGCGACGTTGGGTGTGGTTGTGCTTACTACTAACATAAGCCCGCTGCAGGCTCAGATCACAAGGGACTGTTGCGCCAGGATTATCTATCTATCTATCTATCTATCTATATATATATATATATATATATATATATATATATATATATATATATATATATATATATATATATATTGGTGTTATTATTTTACCTTACATTCTCTCAGTAGCGTAAGTAAGGACGAATGGGCCTCCCCGCAAAAATGTTAAAACGGACCCCCTCTTTCCACATTCATGAGTCACGTAAAATTTACAGAGAACAGTTTTGACTTTCTATGTTCTATCTAGTGAGTCACAACTTGCTCATATGCAAAAAATGCACATTATTATTATTATTATTATTATTATTATTATTATTATTATTATATTGTGCTATAGTTTTCGTCTAGTCTGCTATACCAAATTCGAGAGTCTACGACATCCGACATTTTTAATGAGGTGTGGTCGTCCCACTTTTTGTTGTTTGGTTCGATGCTGGTTTCACTGTTCTTTTCCCATCTTTGAAATACATAAGCACGGCAGATCGCGAAAACTCGACAAGTCGCGTTGTTTCCGAAATGAAGCTCCCAGCCACTTAGTCACCCTGATATATCGTCGTCCTTCCCCATTCAAGGCACAAGCATCACACTGACTAATCGAGTGAGATTCTTGTGTTTGCCGCGCGGTTGTGTTATGCCTTGTAGCTCTTATCTCAGCCCGATGATTTCGTTCAAAAAGTAGCGAGTGGTCATAATGTTTTCGCTGGTCAGTAAAAGTTTTGTTGGCATTTAATTTACTAAATAATCACTCAGGTGTTACCGTCTTCATAGGTAAAAATGAGATATAGTTGGAACATCACATAATTTTTAACATCTTAACATTATAAAGTTTAACTTCGAAACTGAAATGGGCCTCTTTCTGTTCTGGGCCTCTCAATGTTGCGGGCCCTGCAGACCCTTTAGTTGCGCCACATCATTCTCTCTACTCAGAAGGATAGGGACAAATAGAAAAGTCAAAATTCATTTTGTCCTATTTCATGCATCATACACTTCAGAAAAAAAATCATATAATACTGATATGTAAGAAAATATTAGTATTGTTTGTCTGTTTTCTGTATACAAAGAACCATTTAGGTTCTTTTTATCTCATATTCTGGTAATAATCAAAAAAAGAAAAGAGTTTCATGTGATAAACGTACGAAAGATAATTTGTCAACGCGATGTGAATGACGTTCTCTGCAACCTAATTCCCGTTTTTCGTACAAAACTCTATTCCTACCTGCAAAAAGAAAAGATTTATGTTACTCATCAATGGTTGAGGTTTTGCCCTGCGGCTGAACAACACGGCTTGTATAAATAGACTCTGACTGACTGCAGGTGCACGAAAAAAAAAAAAACTGTTGGATTCCTCTCCCCGCCCACTTCAAGTGTGGATATCCTGGACACATTCAAACTGAGCGGTACGATCTTTCAGTTCTTCCCAGTAGAGGTACCAGCAGTGATTGCTAAATGAAAAAGTGAGCATCTGGTGGCGAAAAGGCGAAGTGCTCGGACAAGGGGGAGTTCACAGGAACCTTAAACGATTGTAAAAAAAAAAAAAAGGTTTTCTCTGTCTACTACCATTTTTGCTTTATAGTGATCAACGTTAAAATCTAAAATTGTTTATATCTACGAACCCGATTCCTACTTTTGACACTAGATCGTGATCAAAATTGATGGTCATTCATTTCTTGAGACTTTTTTTTTTTTTTTGTTTCCCGGACGAATGAACACGCAGGGTAAATACACTCATATCCAAAATGTAAAGGAATGTCAGTTTTGAAAAAATAACCCTTATGCTATATTGATCCTCTGAATTTCAGACATCAGTCTGGCACTCTTGACTAAAATGACGTAAGTAGACCTACTAGGAGTAGGTCAGGAGAGTAATGCTCCCGGAAATAGGAACGAAAAACACAGTTCTGATTGGTTGTCATTATCAATTTCTTGCCACATTGCATTCAAATAGCAGAAAACAAATAATTACCGCTGTCGGTCTTCGTGGCTGAGTAGGTTAGCGCTATATGATAATGATAAAAATCTCTTTCGGCGTGAGTTCAAACCCGGTACGAGGAAAGTTTTTTTAACATTTTATAACAGTTTTTAAATTAAAATAATATGAAAATAATACTCAAAAAAGTGATTTACTTACTTTTGTGCAGATAAGTAGTAATAGTAGTAGGAACGGGTTAGAAGCCCCGCAGGATATTCCCCTTGTATTCCATGATATAAATTTTGTGACCAACTTAAAACAACTGGCTAGGATAGCGCGTAAAACAGCTGGCTAGAGTAGCGCGCGAAAAAAACGTACTTCCGGGAGCATTACTCTCCCGAGCGGGTTGTGACCTGCTAGCCTGTTTGGCGAGACAAGTGACCTCTATGACTGCTCAACACGAAGTGGAAGAAAAACACTTAATCAGTGAGTTGTGGTTTTCTTAGCTCACAATGCATATCGGTCATAGTAAACGTTTCCTAGGAACACACAACGGTTCAGAGAAAATATATGAATGTTATAATGCACAATTTGGTCATCGGTAGACTAGAAATGGGGCAAAGTCAACAAGAATGTTGTAAGGACTCGAATGTTCCTCGCAGTGTTGTGTTGCGACTGTGGAATCGTCTCCTGGCTGGTGAAAACATTAAAAGGCAGTATGGTGGAAGTCATCGACGTGCAACAAAGCTGTGTGAGGATTGTGACAGGTGTCTGGTCTTATATATCGGTAATTACACGAATGCACATTGTATGTACACCAACATTTGAGGCGTATTTCCTCTCACATAACGCACCGTCAGGAATACCTACAGCAGTGTATAAACCACAGTGAGTGGACCTCAGAACGGTAGAGTAGTGAACTCTTCAGTGACGAGTCACAATTCAATTTGGAGAGTGATTTTCCCTATCTGTTTGTTTGAAGGACACCACGAACATATTACCACCATCAAAATATTGAAAGAGACAGTCCTTGGTGTCTTGATATGGGCGGGCGTTATGTTGGAACCCGTACACCACTTCATGTGTTCAAACAGCAGACCAAAACAACTTGTACCTACAGACTATAGTATTCGCGCCGACTCGTGAAGCTTGACCTAGATCTACCGATTTCACCACCCAATAGAACGCGAGGGTGTGTTCCATTCGTCAACCCCCACCCATCAGATTTTGTCAGTCTTCTCTCGCGCTACACGGAAAACATCTCCCGAGAGTACAGTGTTGTCGGATTTGCGCCAAGTTCCGTTTTGTTAATTGCTTTTTTATTGCGTTATATTTTCGTTGTTACTATTCCTGTTATTGTTACCATTTTAGAATAATTGGTACACTAGTTAGTGTTGTGGGGTGTTATTATTGGTAATTTTTAAATGATTTTTTTAAATATTAATTTACTATGTCTTGAAAGTTTGGCAACATTGTTGGTGTATTTCAGCTGTTTGACGTTTCCCCAAGTGTGCGCTCGGGAAGCGGCTCCACGAATTGTACCGAAGTTTTCCGATGTGTTAGAGCTCAAGCAAAATATTTCTGTGATTGGTTTAGAGCCCAAGCTTCACGACTGGGCGCGAGTACTATAGTCATACTTAACTGTTTCGTCGTGCATACGGTCCTGAATTTCGTTTTATGGAGATAATGCACGTTCACACAAGGCACAGTTGGTGAAGGATTACATATAGCATGAAAACACCACGTGTCTTGAATGGTCAGCGTTGTCACCGGGTCTCAGTTCAATTGAACATGCATGGGATTCCTTTGGAAGATGGATTGCAGCTTAAAATCTTTACCATGCTCAATTGCTGAACTGCACAGGGTGCTTGTGCAAGAGCAGGATGCTGTACCACAGGAGCTGCTTGATAGTATGGGTGTACGAAGCACAGCTGCATAGCTGTTCGTGCTACCCACGCCCCGTATGGAGCATTTCTGCCAACAAAGATCATGGACTTTTGACGGCCGATAGATGGTGACCCACATGAAGTAAGTTTTCTATCTGTTCCAAGCCTGATCGAATAGAAACATTTTTAGACCAATTGTTCACAATTGTTACTGTTATCTGCAAATTCCCTTGAGTTTTGGGCATAAGTGTATATAAAACAGTTTTGGTAAACCCTCCTTAGAAATTAGTGATAAATTGTTCGTAAATTTTGTATAATTTTCACATGGTCTAGGAAGTGCGCTCGTAAATTTTATTCAATGTTTTATAATTTAGTCCATTTTCGTACGAAAAGTTCATATAAAATAGTTAATTACTTGAGTGTGTTTCATTAAGACAATTTTCTCGAAAAAGGGTTCCAGTTCTTATTTTGTTCTTATTTGATAAGTTATATGTCGCAATCCCAAAATGTGACAATTCATATTTCTAATTGTTCCCCCCCCCCCAAAAAAAAAGTAGTTTACTAATTTCTCCTGACAAGTTATGAAAGAATAATTTATTGGCCGGACTAATTCTTTTCGGACGAAAGTTTTGAACAATAGCGATGATGATTTTATTAATACGAGGGGAAGTCAAAAATTATCTATACTTTTCATTCTGTAGTTTATTTACATAAAGCTAAGGTTATACTATATACATCATTTTTCTAGGTAATCTCCCTCCTTATCAATGCACTTCGCCCAACGGTCAACGAGCTTACGTATTCCTTCCAAATAAAAGGTTTTCGGTTGGTCGTGAAGCACGTCGGTGACCACGCAAAGCATCCTTGGTTTGATGGGCAGAGCTATGACTGATGTTCAAAGCAGCTGCTACCTCATCGATAGTGATTCGCCTATTCGCCAGAACCATCTCTCGAGCTTACTGAATGTTGTCAATTGTAGTGGAGGTTGATGGCCGTCCTGCTCCCTCTTCATGCGTTACACCACTTTTAAACTTCTCGAGCCACAAAAACACGGTTTTATGTGATACTACACTTCTCCCATATTTCGATGATAGTCTGCGATGAATGTCTGACCCTTTGACACCCTCCGACCAGAGGAATCGGATCACTGCTCGTTGTTCCTCTTTGGTGCAAACTTCTAATGGAGCATTCGTGATATATCTGCAACAGAAGGAAGAAAAATGGAGGAATTAAGATTACACTTTCATAGCATTACCACAACAGTATAACAATAAAATGTGCGTGGACAGAACACAAAGTACGCAATGTAAGAAAAGGTATGACAAAAGTGTAGATAATTTTTGACTTTTCCTCGTATATAATGAATCGTTAATTAGAAAACAATATAATGTGCAAGTTTAGTCCACATTTGTAAGAAAAAATCATTGAAAAATAATTTACAGAGTGTTTGACAGCTTTCTGGAAAGTGTTAAGAGATTTTCTTACATTTTACAAATAACTATTTAATTAACTATATTGTAATAAGTATAATTGTGACAAAATTTCAGGAAGTGTAATTTACGTGTATTTTTATGAATGTATTTTATTTGAGCGATTTTCTCCAAAGAGATTCTATTGATCTTCATTTTTGAGAAATAAATATATCATTTACTAATTTGGAATCATCATGAATATTATTTCTCAGCTTAACTTGTGAAGTTAATTCTTCTCGATCGAGATTTGGTGAAATCAACACGATTTTGTTCATATTTCATACCTATCTCATTATTAGCCCTAAGGCATGTCATAAACAACCTAAAGTCAGAAGGGGTAGTTTAAATCTCTGAATTTCCTTCAGAAGGTTTTCGAAATAATCTTTTCTTCATGTTTCGTGATTAAATATTTTAGTAGTATTTCTACAGTGTGGTATGATTAACCATTGTATATGGGGACGGGAAGTATTAGTAGTCCAGTTCTATTATTTATGTTATTACGAGATTTACTTTGTATTTTTTTTTTCTAGACGAGATAGGTTGATTTTTTTTTTTTTTTTTTTTTAGATGAGGCGAAACATTCCCTCGTATCCTATCCTGTGTGACTTAAAGTAGTATATGGTGTATGTCTAACTCATATGTTATTGAATCGGTCATTGGTAAAAGGGGATATGTGCATTGTATGTATATCAAATTTAACCCCGTTTTAACAATGACTAATTCAGTTGCACAAGCATTTTTCCAATGATCCTGTTCCACGGTGATCCTTAGAAGCTAAACAAACTATTGGTAGGTAGCTACAAGTCTCGTTTTCAACTGCTGTATCAACGACACGAAATTTTAGAAGCCAACAATGATCTTGCGTCCATTCATCACTTCTGCTCCAAGTGCACTATCGATATTTTTGTGACTATATATGCAGAATAGCCTATCCCAGTCTGAACTCGTAAAGGAAAATCACTTGCAATTGTGTGTTCTCCATGCTGCGCTCCAGAGTTGGAGTGGGTCAGTGGGTCGGTGGGTCAATGGGTCAAGTTTTCTCAGTGGATCATGGGGTCAACAACATGTAACCCACTGCGACCCACTGCGACGCACCACCCACCATGACCCACTGCGACCCACCCACTCAGTCTAACCGACCGACCCACTTTGCTCACTGTATTTAGACAGCATCTTCTGAACACTGATGAATTTGTCTACGTTTTACTTTTAAGGCCTCCATTTCCCTCCCTTTTTCATTTGTTTCTGTTTACTTACTTACTTCTGAGGTGAGTATATCTAAGTGAAAACGTAACTTCAAGCACTTTTGGACATTGATATTTGTAATTGTAATAATAGCGATAGGACTTACACTACTACTTGGCTTTCGAGACACACACCCTGTGAGTTTTAACTACTGGAAAAATACATTTT
Organism: Thermobia domestica; assembly: GCF_964235325.1. Classification (NCBI taxonomy): domain Eukaryota; kingdom Metazoa; phylum Arthropoda; class Insecta; order Zygentoma; family Lepismatidae; genus Thermobia; species Thermobia domestica. The sequence continues at coordinate 88,013 of NW_027656338.1, read as the reverse complement.
TGAATCACTGTAATATATAAATTATTATATAAAAAATTGAATGTAACTATATGTGCCTGATCATAGTCCCAAATTGCAAAGTCAAATGAAATCACTTTTGTTATAGGCCAATAGTTAGGCCTTAATCCAAACTGGGATGTTATCATATCGCTTTCATTACAGTAATACATATCCTAGGGGGAAGTGGGGATCCGAATTTTTGCGAAGAAAATTGAGTACCTCGCAACCCGTTAAACGTAGGGAGCTGAAATTCAGTGTTTTAACTCTTTACTGAATAGCATTTTTAAAAATCCTCCTTTATGGGATGGGGGGGGGGGAACTTTCTATACATGGCAAAATGGTAGTGCGTTGGTTTGTAAAAACAATAGAAAACGATCGATATTAGTTGAGAAACAAATTCAGAAACAATTATTAATTGAGAAATAAAAAATACAGTGATTCGTTTCATATATCCACTGCTTTCTAGTATAATAATTGTTGTAGTTTATGCTTATTATATGGAGCGCTTAGAGCACAGGGCAATCAATCCATAAATTTGTGAGAAAAATAGACATAAAATTTGTATTGTAAGCTTAATTATACTGAAATTTTAACTTTGGACTGTACTTACCTACTAACTGTTGGTCTATTTACCTTGATTTAGGACTTTCAAATTTCATCCTTTTTTCCACTGAGAAGTATCGGTGATTCAAAAAGGAAATTATTATACCATAATAATTTAATTGAAATTAATCGAAATTTGAATCACGACAAACACTTTACCATTTTATATCATTATTGTAGCGGTGCTTGAGCAATTGATCGTAGAAATTCTAACTCTGATTAGTTAGAATTTCACTACCTGGTTTTATTACAAGTGTAAATTCTTTAATCAGTAGAGAAGAAGCCTTGGATCATGTGTCAGAGTGGGTGAGAGTGGTTCATAGTGGGTGATGGGTCGGAGTGGGTCATGGTGGGTGATGGGTCAGAGTGGGACATGGTGGATGATAGTTCATGGTGGATTGTGGGTCACGATCGGTGGTGGGTCAGTAGGTTGTGGATCAGGTTTTCATTGATCCAAGCCATTTCTGGCTTTTACAATGCCTCCTGACTAACAAGGAGCAGGGAGGCACGGTGCCTTCGTAGCAAAGTGCTTGCCTCTGGTGTATGGGACCCAGGTTAAATCCTGGCCAAGTAGGTGGACAACATTAGGTCCGTAGATTTTCTCGGAGTACTCCCGTTTCCTCTCACAATCTCATTCCATCAATTTTTTTCATTATAATTCACTTGCCTTAATCATCTGTTTTCCTTAGCCTAACGGTCGTTAGGCTAAGGGACGTTAAACTGAAAGAGTTCATTACCACGGACTGACATTCTTCTGACTGACAAGGCACCTCAGCTTGTTTTCTGAACACATACAGAGTTCGTTACCACGGACGATTGGCCTCAATCCATCCATTGATTGAGTTACAATGTATGGTTTCCTATCATACGTAAAATTCGATATTTCAGTCGACCTAATGCAGTCTTTTAGGTTACCAAACTTCCTCTTTGAATCGGACATGCACTCGTTCTGAGGTCCTATGAGAACACTCCAATTCAAATCACAGCCAATCACAAACCGCCATCTGGATTTCTATCTTCAGCGAAGCCCCTTTCGGGAAGAAGTTGCCCACTTATGTATATTCTACAAACCTGCGACAGTTGCGGTTTCAACTGAATCATATTGATCAAATTCAGAAGAAAAGATGAAATAAATTGGAGGCCAGAGATTATTTGGAATCTTGGTACTCAAGAAGTGAATTCTGTCGAGACAAGCCTCAGTTTCAGTCTAGGAAGATTGGGAAACGTCCTCTTTGTGGTAGGTACAGACCACTGCTTCAACTTTAAGATTCATAACTTGCTGTATACTAGTAATAATGCCAATATCCTTAGAATGTTCTATCTTCAAGAAAATACAATATTTACACCCATCTGCTAATGCGAAAGAAACTTCATATATGTGGAACCGGTATCGTAAAGTTAGTTGTATAGATTATATTTTCTCGTTATACCAGTAAGAGATTTGTCGAGCAATATAAATGTACACCTTGTCTCAAAAAGGTTGAGCGCATTCTTTATTGCTGTTTCGAGGCAAAAATTTTCTAAGTCAAACTTCGGGTATCTTCGGGAAAAAGTAAACCAGGTTCGAACCTCGAAGCCAACCTTTGCAATCGGGAAAAATCTTGCAGATGTGTTTTTCTTCTTTTAAATATAATAAGACTTGTTACCAATTATATGTAAAAAGCACCATTGATTGAAATACTTAATCATACAATATTTCGAAACTTCGTATTATGTCAGCACATGCTTGTTTGTCATTTTGCTCTCCATACTTAATGGAACATTTAGATACGTAAACGAATCTTTCCATATGTAAAAGAATGGTGAAAGTTAAGATATAGAACATTATTCTCTCCTGAGTACTAAAATAAAAGTCAAAGTAGAACAAAAACAGCGTTTGCAGTTGATATGAATGTAATTATTATCTTAAATACAGCTATATACCGCTAGAACTATTTGTCGAAAAGCGCTTGTGTTAGCTCAGTGGTACGCCGATGAATTATAAATCGTAAGGCTGAGGGTTCGATTCTCATGTGAGCCAATGCTTCTTTTTATGAAATTCTATTTTCCGCAATGCATGAAAAATTATATAAAATAATTACATTAAAATACGTCAGTTGTATATATATAACATATAATCATTGCAGAACATAGTGATTATTATGTTTAAAATATAACAGGTGTTCACAGTACGTTGGTATTCTATGATATATGTGAATGTTAAATACAAATTAAGAAAATAATATCATCGCAATAAATAAATTATGTAGTGTATTTATTTGCAGGTATTTGTCATATAGAGGTTACTTCTCAACATTCGTATTACAGCATGTCATTGATATTCTTGAAAAATTATCCGAGGCATAAAAAGAGGGTATAAACAGAGAATCCAAAGTCGGAACGCTCGCAAGAAATTCATGAACCCCAAAGGTCACGTGAGCAGACTGGAATTGTCCTTATGAAGCATGCCACAGCAGAAGGTCTTTACATAGATTTTCAATTCAATACCTGAGATATGCTTTTGCAATGTGGAAGTTGTGATGCCTTTGGTCGCTCTCTCTCACTTTCTCGCTCGCTCACTCTGTATTTATATATATGAAAGTGGATGTATGTGTGTGTTTTGACATAATTCTGATATGTCTAGAGCAATTTTAACCATATTTCTTACAATCTGGAAAAGAATACTGTCGGGATACATATTAAAAATGCTAGAAAAGGATCGATATTAGTACCGAATCCATAGTTTCGTGGTCGCTTAGGTAAACAGTTCTACTTTCAATTCAAGTCCAATTAAGCTCCCATTAGCATCCAGGGTGGTTACATAGCGACAAAAAAATATCGAAATCAACCGATATTAGAGTCGAAGGGTAAGTTTTCAGTGCCGCATTTCCCATTAGTCCAACTAGGCCAGTGCCTAGAGGGCAACATATTTGAAGAGCGCAAAGTTTAAAATTTTAATTTTTTTCGTATGAAAAAGTTTTAAAAATCGAGAGCAAATATACTATTTCATGAGCAATCCTCTTTTACTATTCTAATATATTTAATGATAGCGTAAGAAATCTGAAAAAATTCAGAACATATTTCCCATTTATTTTTTGTTACGTAGTTGTAACTGTAGCATCTAGTGAGTGGTATTTAACTGCAATAAATTCACTAATTAAGCATATTCGAATTAAGTTTTATTTGTAAGTTAGGGATCAAGGGGCGGAGAAATATGTAGTTATTGGGAGCGCCGAGAGCAAAAGTGCGTAGGCACGCCGAGCTTCTAAATGCAGCACTGTTCGCTAAATTAATTGGTAGAAATTTTAATGCGATTTAAGACCAAATTTAGTCCTAGCGGTGGCGGTATCCGTTTGCTGTCCTAGGAGGAATGAAAGAGGCTGACATCAAAATTATAAAAAAAAGACCAACATTAGTGTCGAATCTATAATTTTGGGGGTCTCTTAGATAAAGAGTGGCACTTCAGATGCCATGTAAGTTAAGCCCTCATTAACACAATGAAGGAGTTTGTGAAATTTGCGACATGTAGAAATAATTGAAAATGACCAATGTTAGTATACAGTACAACCCATATCTTTTGTGGCCGTCAAGTTCATTGGGAGCAGTTCTGATGACCTTTAAGTTTAAGTTCAACTTCCAGTAGGAGTGAGATCCCCCAGCACATCTAATAAGGAGAGTTGAGTTGTTGAGTTGATTTTAGTTTAGTGTCCCGTTCAGCAGCGAGGCTATATGAGACGTGGACCTACTGATTAACGTGGAATCTGAACCACATGAGCTCCCGCCGGGAATCGAACCCGAGTCTCGTCTTTTAAATGAAACAAGACATGTTAAAATCAAAGATGGAGTGGGTCAGTGCTTCGGTTGGTAAGTGGGTGAAATGGGTCAAGATTTGTGAGTGGGTCAGTGGATCGTGGGTCAAAAGGACGTGACCTACTGCGAAACACCACTCACCGTGACTCACACGGGCGCACCGGGTGGCCACCCTTTTAGTCCAAAAATATTTCGTCCAAAGAACATTTCGTCCAGAGACATTTAATCCAAAGACATTTGGTCCAAAAGACAATTCGTCCAAATGACATTTCGTCCAAAAGACAATTGGTCTAAAGGACATTTCGTCCAAAGGAGAATTGGTTCAAATTGCATTTCGTCCAAAATACAATTGGTCCAAAGGACATTTCGTCCAAAAGACAATTGGTCCAAAGGACATTTCGTCCAGGGATGTTTAGTTCAAAGCACATTTCGTCCAAAGAACATTTGGTCCGGTAACGCTTTGGGGTCAAGGGTTTTTTCTATTAGAAGAGTAAAAGTGATTCATATAACATTATGACTCAGTAGCTTCTTATTTCTAAAGGAAATTTGAAATAGAGATTTATTCCGCAATTTTCATTTTGATAGAACAAATAATGCTGAGATATTCAGAAAAACGTAAACGCCTGAAAACAATATGGCCGAACAACAGGAGTGAGGGAAAGGTTGCAGTGTGAAGTATGTTGCTGTAATAACTGCTAACATGACATCTAAAATTTTCATGTTGTGAATGAAATAGTTCTAAAATAAGTACCGGTAACTAAAATTAATGGAGTTTAAATTTGAGTAAGCTAAATATTAGTTATTCAAACCCTTGTGTTAGAAAAGTGAAAAATTATGTGTCAAGTATCTTTGAAGAAATACTGAGAATAGAAAAATACACATGTGTGAAATATATTCTTACACGAAAGACCTTACTTTACATAGGGTCTCTAAAATGTCTACCCACAATTTCATTTGCTTTGGTCCACTACTTCCTGCGCTATTACGGTAATATTTACTTTTTTTTCGGAGGAGGCCTAGGCCCCAACAGTGTTTTCCGCACAAATTAAAACACGTTTCGTTTATTGTTTTGCGAATTGTCCCTATACGAGGTTTCGTTGCAATTCTCCATACTCTTTAAGAATCTCTGACGTATAAGTATTTGCACTTTTGACATTTCGTAATCAACAGTTTAAAAGGTCCATGATATACGCAACCTTTTTTTTTTTTTTTTTTTTTTTTTTGAGGAAAATACGAAACCCAATTACCTTAATTTACGTCTACAATATCTGTTCACAGTTCCATTCAACTCTGTACACTTCTTCTTGCCTTTTACGCCTCAAATTTCAAAATTTTGGGTGGGGGATTTTGTCCTTAAAACCGTTTTTCCTCAGAAAATAAACTCGCATTCGTTTATTTTTTGCGTAATGTCGTTCCAATGTGTCGTTCCAATTCTTCATGTCCTTTAAGCACTTCTGACATACTGTTATTCGCACTTTTGATATTTCACGATCAAAGTTTTGTAGGGGTCTGTGTCCCACCCAAACCTTTTTCTTTTTTCAGGAAAATACGAAACCAGTATTCCCTTATTTTATGTCTACAATATCTCTGCACAATTTCATTCACTTTGGTTCATTTCTTGTGACCTTTCGGGCCTCAAGTTTCCAACTTTTTAATGGGGGCTTTTGCCCCCTAAAACCGTTCTTCCACAGAAAATAAAAAACGTATTTATTTATTTATTGCGTATTTTCCCTACTCAAAGTTTCGTTGCAATTCTTCATGTTCTTTACACACATCTGACATACAATTATAAGTACTTTTGATATTTCGTGATCAAAGGTTTGGAGGGGTCTGTGCCCCACGTAACCATTTTTTCCAGGAAAATACGAAACACGTATTCCCTCATTTTATGTCTGCAATATCTGTGCACAATTTCGTTCACTTCGGTCCACTTCTTCTTGCATTTCGGGCGTCAACTTTCAAAATTTTGAGTAGGGGCTTTTGCCCCCCCCCCTAAAACCATTTTTCTGCAGAAAAACACTATTCGTTTATTTTATGTGTAGTATCTACCTGCCTATTTTTTTCAAAATTGGAGTGTTACACTTGGGAGGTATTACTTGTGAGTCATAATGTTATATGCATCACTTTTACTCTTCTAAGAGAAGCAAACCCTTGACCCCCAAGCGTTACCGGACTAAATGTTCTTTGGACGAAATGTGCTTTGAACTAAACATCCTTGGACGAAATGTCCCTTGGATCAATTGTCTTTTGGACGAAATGTCCTTTGGACCAAATATCTTTTGGACGAAATGTCCATTGGACCAAATATCTTTTGGACCAATTGTGTTTTGGACGAAATGTCCTTTGGACCAATTGTCTTTTGGACCAATTGTGTTTTGGACGAAATGTCCTTTGGACCGATTATCTTTTGGACGAAATGTCTTTTGGGCGAAATGTTGTTTGAACCAATTGTGTTTTGGACGAAATGTCCTTTGGACCAAATGTCTTTTGGACCAAATGTCCTTTGGATCAATTGTCTTTTGGACGAAATGTCCTTTGGACCAATTGTCTTTTGGACAAAATGTTCTTTGGACAAATTGACCTTTGGACCAAATGTCCCTGGACCAAATGTGTTTGGACTAAATGTCTCTGGACGAAAATCCTTTGGGCGAAATATCTTTGGACGAAACGACCCCCAACTAGCCACCACCCCATTCTGTTCAGCGCATTGTAGACAGCATCTTCTGAACACTGGTGAGCTTGTCTACATTATACTTTCAAGATCTCCATTTTTCTTCTTTTTTCATTTGTTTCTAATGAAAAAAGCTCAGGCATTTTTGGATTTTGATATTTGCAATTGTAAGAGTGGCAATAGCAATAGTAGTTCAATTTTGAGATACAGCTTGTGAGCTTTTAGAGGAACTAACTGCTGAAAAAAAAATTGAATCACCTGTAATATATGAATTATTATACCTAGTATAAAAAACTGACAGTAACTATGTCTGCGTGATTATCACGGTCAAATTGCAAAGTCAAACGAAACGACATTTGGTATATAATCAGGCCCCAATCCCAACTGGGAAGTTATCATACGCGTATCACTTTCATTATAACACATATACTTAGTAGGGAGTAGGTGTCCGAATTTTTGCGAGAAACTGAGTATCTTACAAGCCGTTCAACTTCAAGAGCTGAAATTCAGTATATAACTCTTTAATAAAAATAAACAGAACGTGTCCTGGCATTTTTAAAAATGTGTTTTATGAGCGAAGGGGGGGATTTTCTATATATTGGAAATTGGTAGTGGGTTGATTTGTTGTAAAAATTATCGAAAACAATTGATATTAGTTGAGGAACTAATTGAAGAATGAAAACTACAGTCCTTTGCATTTTATACCCACTACTTTCTATTATAATAATTGCTGAAGCTGGTGTTTAATATATGGATCGTTCAGAGGCTAAGGCAATCAAACCATAAAGTTGTGAGAAAAATTGACATAACATTTGTATTCCAAGTCTAATTTCATGGGCATTTTAAATTAGTACGGCATGCTTAATTATATGGAAAACTAGTTTTTCTTTCTTTTTTTCTTACGTTGGTCTATTTTATCTTGATTTGATACTTTCAAATTTCATCCTGTTTTCTACTGAAATGTATATGTAAGCCAAGAAAGAAATAATTATATATGATAAATTTAAATTCATCTTAATTTGAAAGATGAGAAACACTTTACCATTGTATATCGTAAAGGTCAGATTCACCGGTATTGTAACAGAGCGGTGCTTGAGCGATTGACGGTAGGAATTCAAACTCCGATAAGTGAAAATTTTACAGTCTTGTTTTATTTCAAGTGTAACCTCTTTAGTCAATGGGGAGAAGGACGTGGATCATGGGTCAGAGTTGATTACGTTGGTGGGTCGGAGTTGGTCACAATGGTTTAGAGTGGTTCATAGTTGGTGGTGGGTCCATTCTGTATTCTACCATTAATTTCATAATTCGAAATCACCCTGTCCTTTAGCTTAAAGACACAATCGTGGAACGTAGAATTTAATATTAGTGATGTAATAAGCCCATAATGGGTCGCTTCTTGTGTTACCTTGGTGCATTATACTTTTGCAATGGTAAGACAAGTGTTTACCTCTTCTGGGTAGTTTCACAGTTTCACATTTGTAGAGGTGGTCACGGAGTTTTCAATGAAGGATTTATTACCAGCTGGAACGCTCGCTATTTTGCACAAGTTAGCATAAAGACTCGAGACTCCTAGCATTTAAAAAAAATTTAGTAATACTCTTAAATGACATACTACTTGATTGCCCTTGCCATTTTCAAATTTTGAGTTGCACCCCTAATGAGACCCTCCGGGGAACCTTGGGGCAAATCTTTTTCCTCGACACTGGGTACCTTTCAAATTATAAAATACATGTTTTCCGGTGTTGACATCTGTTTCATCGTTTCAGACTTTTATTAGTGTCAACGGGATTCATGGATACCATGCTTCTTTATTCTCTTAGTTTTCAGATACAAGCCCCCATGCCGTAAGCGTCAGTGGACCACCGATGCGCAACTGGCGGCCTTTCGCCAAAAGTTGGATCCCGCAGCTACGATCCGTGGTGGCCCCACTTCGGTTTTAAAAATTATACCACCAGCGGCAGAGACTCGACGAAACGCAAACGAACCACAAAATTCCTCCCCCAAAATATGTTAAATCGCCCATATGCTTGATTTGTTTATATTCAGGTGAGTGCAAAAAACACTAGGGGAAAAAGCAAGTATCCCAAGGTGGGCGCGAACCTTCAACCTTAAGTTTACTTGCCGCATATTCTTCTGACTTCACCACGGAAACAATGAAGAAAATCTCGCTTGTAGAGGAATAAATTGTTGAGGTCTTAATTTAGCCAATCAAACAAATCCCTCTATCTTGAGTTCTGTGAGATGGTACTGTGAACCGTTTCGAGATTTATTGCTTTGTGGTGGGGTACTATCTATGTGCAAAATTTGAGAAAATCGCCGACGCGCACCTTCGGAAACTCTCCTCTTGAGTGCAATGTTGACCAGAGATGGTGTGGGTCAATGAAGCCTTGATCCACAACATACTGACCCAGCACACATCGTGACCCACAATGACTCAACACCCAACGTGAACCATTCACCCACCATGACCCACTCTGAACAAACCACCAATTATAAAAAACTCTGAACCATTGTGACGAACTCCGACCCACTAAAATGCATCGTCATTAAATTTGATCCATTATCCACACCATCCTCTTTACTGACTTAAGAGGTTATATTTGTACTAAACCAATTTTTTTCAGTAGTTAGCTCCTCTAAAAACTCATAGCTTGCATCTCAAAAGCCAAGTAGTAAATCCTATTGCCATTGTTACAACTGGAAATATCAAAATCCGAAAGAGCTGAACTTCTTTCTTCATTATAACCAAATGAAAGAAAGAAGAAAAATAGAGATCTTGAAAGTAAAACGTAGACAAACTTGCCAGTGTTCAGAAAATGCTATCTAGAAGGCACTGAGCAGAATGGGTTGGTGGGTCAATGGGTTAGTGTCAGTCACAGTGATTGTGTTTCGCAGTGGGTCACATCTTGTTGATCTACGATCCACTGACCCACTCACAAATCTTGACCCATTTGACCCACCGACCAACTCAATCTCTGATTTTACATTTAGTATATCATTTAAAAGACGAAACATACATCTACACATTTTTTTCTCGATTGCAAATAGCCTTGATAAAAATATACGAGTTGAGATGGTAATTTCTTCTTAAGGTGAGAAATTGATATGATTAAAGAGCCCATCTTGAAGTGGTTACAAACTACATTCCAAAGTTATTAGAAACGCTTTCGCGACCCCAGAAAACTATTACTTCGACAAATATTTAAGTAAGTTTTTACACTTTATTAATCATATCTCCAAGCCCCTCATCCTGTGAAGATGGGGATGACTTTGGATATAACGCCATTGAGTGCCTCACTACTCATCTCAACGACCCAGAAAACAATGGATAACACTCTACAATCAGTCATTTTACACTATTTTTACATGTCACTCCTCCCAACTTCCATCCCTTGAGGTATCTGAATTCCACAATATTTTTTTTTTCTTAGATTGAAAGTAATATGTCTCCCATGTTAGGTAAAAGTTGCTCCAGACATTCCGGAGTTTCGCTGGAATATACACGTATACATACATCAAAACATTTGGAGCTGTGTGAGCAATGCTTTCGATGTTGCTCCTGTAAAATCAAAATCCAGGTGGCATAGTCGCTCATACCAAAACGTGGCATTCAATAACATTGTGTTTGTAATAGTGTCACGAACTCAAACTATGGATTTGACACTAGAGACATTTTATTTTTCATCCTTTATCGTCCGCCATAATAATGGGTGTTGAATCGATTGAATTGATTTTGAGTTTAACGTCCCGTCAGCAGTGAGGCTATATGAGACGTAGACCTACTAATTAACGTAGAATCCGAACTACATGAGCTCTCGCTGGGGGCCGAATCTGGGTCTCCCACACCGAAAGCGTGTGCGCTATACGCTTAACCACAAAGGAGCTTTACGATGAGAGTTAAATTTGGACTGTAAGTTGCTTTCGGAGTTGTAATTATTAATTTCTGCAACAACGAGAACTATGGATTCGACACTAATATCGATCGCTTTTACTATATATATATATATATATATATATATATATATATATATATATATATATATATATATATATATATATATATATATATATATATTTGGTCTAGGAATTAATTCGTGCGGTTGGTACGCACACATTGAAGCTGTAGTACAAACACAAAATACATAAATACCTTAAGAAAAATATTGTCCATCGCTAGCCACCACTTTCGCCCATCTGTCAGGCAATGTACGGATTCCGTGGCGAAAGAAGTCCTCATCCTTGGAAGCGATCCAGTCAGAGACCCATGTTTCGATATCTTCTGAAGAAGTAAACTGCTGTCCAATCAAATCGTTGTTCATGCAATCGAACAAGTAGTAGTCCGAAGGAGCAACGTCTGGTGAATACGGCGGGTGGGGTAAAACTTCCCATCCGACATTTTCTAAATAGGTTTTGACCGGTTTTGCGACATGTGGGCGAGCGTTATTATGTTGAACAATAAGTTTATCATGTCTGTTCTCCCATTCTGGTCGTGTTCTGGCCAGAGCTTGCTTCAAACGCATTAATTGTCGTCGATAACGTTCTCCATTCATAGTTTCACCCGGTTGCAGCAGCTCATAGTACACCACACCTTTCATATCCCACCATATGCACAGCATAACCTTTGCACAGTGAATATCTCGTTTTGGTTGTGATGGACCTGGTTCACCTGGTTTCACCCAGGCCTTTTTTCGTTTAGGGTTCTCGTAATGGATCCACTTCTCATCACCCGTAATAATTCGATGCAGAAACCCCTTTCTGCTCTGTCGTTGAAGCAGCAATTCGCAAATGGTTTTTCGTCTTTCAACGTCTCTGTCTTTCAATTCATGTGGAACCCAATGTGACATCTTTTGAATCATTCCCATGGCTTTCAAGCGTTTGGAGACTGTTGTTTGATCAACGCCTAATGCTGCTGCAAGTTGTTCCTGCGTTTGACACGAATGCTGCTCGAGCAATGCTGTCAATTCTTCGTCTTGAAATTTTTTTTTGGCTGTCCAGATCGCTCTTGGTCTGCCAAGCCGAAATCACCACTTCTAAACCGTGCAAACCACTTCTGACACGTTCGCTCAGCTAGAGCATGGTCACCATACACTTCCACCAAAATACGATGACTTTCAGTTGCACTTTTCTGCATGTTAAAGTAATGCAGCAGGACACCCCGCAAAAACACTTTATCAGGCACAAATTGCGCCATGTTCACTTAACTACAAACTGGTGTTGTTGACGCTTTAATCCACTGCCCTATACTACGAACGATACGCGATGACAGGGGTTTGCAACACATGTGTGGATACACGGAACTGTGGGACGCTCCGTTCGTTGCGCCATCTCTTGTCCACCCGCACGAATTAATTCCTAGACCAAATATATATATATATAAGAGGCGGAGAGAAAGGGACCACATCCATATACAAAAGCCTTGCAGATTATTGAACTGAAATCCTTTGGAAAGAAATCCTATTCTGCCTTCTTTCTCGAGTATAAATAAGTCTCTTAGACATGACTTCATGTTCGTAAATTTCCTGTTTACATGGTTTGGGGATCGGGAGTTTTGTGTCTGTAACGAAGATTGGAGTTTGTATAATAATTTCTGTTTATACCCGAATAGTCTCTTTACCTTTCAGAAAGCGTAAATCCCTTGCTGTAAAGAGAAAATTCAGAAGTAACTTCCGATGACAAATAGCTGCAAATAAATACACTACATAATTTATTCATTGCGATGATATTATTTTCTTAATTTGTATTTAACATTCACATATATCATAGAATACCAACGTACTGTGAACACCTGTTATATTTTAAACATAATAATCACTATGTTCTGCAATGATTATATGTTATATATATACAACTGACGTATTTTAATGTAATTATTTTATATAATTTTTCATGCATTGCGGAAAATAGAATTTCATAAAAAGAAGCATTGGCTCACATGAGAATCGAACCCTCAGCCTTACGATTTATAATTCATCGGCGTACCACTGAGCTAACACAAGCGCTTTTCGACAAATAGTTCTAGCGGTATATAGCTGTATTTAAGATAATAATTACATTCATATCAACTGCAAACGCTGTTTTTGTTCTACTTTGACTTTTATTTTAGTATTCAGGAGAGAATAATGTTCTATATCTTAACTTTCACCATTCTTTTACATATGGAAAGATTCGTTTACGTATCTAAATGTTCCATTAAGTATGGAGAGCAAAATGACAAACAAGCATGTGCTGACATAATACGAAGTTTCGAAATATTGTATGATTAAGTATTTCAATCAATGTTGCTTTTTACATATAATTGGTAACAAGTCTTATTATATTTAAAAGAAGAAAAACACATCTGCAAGATTTTTCCCGATTGCAAAGGTTGGCTTCGAGGTTCGAACCTGGTTTACTTTTTCCCGAAGATACCCGAAGTTTGACTTAGAAAATTTTTGCCTCGAAACAGCAATAAAGAATGCGCTCAACCTTTTTGAGACAAGGTGTACATTGTTTTTTTTTTAATTGAAGTCTAAAAAGTAATATATATATTAATCTGTCCGGTCCAATGCCAAAACCGCGAATGTGCAAATTTTGGTATTTTCACCTAAGTTATGTTATTTGAGGCACACAGATTCCAATACCAAAGTGCCATTTGTAAAATAAGAGTATATTAGAAGTTATCGTCAATTCCTAAAACATGTACCTAAGTCTGTATGTTGATTTTTTGGGATAAGTTGAATATTAAAATGCTTATAACTCAAAGTCAAATTTAGCACATTCGCGGTTTTGGCATTGGATCGACGATATGTTAAACCTAGTTTCTCCTTCCTAAGACGGAGTTCTAGATACGCTTACACTGTTGGAACTATGATTAATTCAACGCAGATATCTCAATTAGTTGCTAGATCACGTGATCTAGTAATAGAGACCGAGTACTTCAGGCGGTTGGTAGTACAAATACTACTTCATTTTCTTATATATATATATAAAAGAATACTTTCTTTAGTTCCCATTACAAATATTAAAATTAGCTCATTCCAGATTTACAATCTATAACTGTTGTACATCAAGTGATAAGTAAAGTTTAAGATTTACAATCTGTACGTGTTAGTGAATAAATAGGAAAGTAATGCTTAAGATTATATCTTAGAAATTTAACAGATGACTCTGTTACTTTGCTAGGAAATAAATAAATAAAGTTCGTAGTTATGTTTAAGAAATTTACCAAACATGTCTGTGATTTGCTAACAAATAAATAGGTAAATGAATAAATAAACAAATCTTAGAGTTGTTTCTAAGAAATAAGTAAACGTGTCTGTAAATTTTTTATCAACTCGGTGAGTCAAGTTTAAAAGGAAAGTACATTAAAGTTAGTATTTCCAGAAAAGTTGTGGAGTAGGTGATACACATAGAATCTAGTATAGTTAGAGTTGGGTTTGAATTAACATTTAGCAGGAATACATTTGGTGATTAAACCAGTGATGCTAGCCTGTGGGAAAATCCCATTTTGTGGAATCTTTTGACATTAATTTCTCGAGAAAAGATAAGGGAATTTTCGTCACAATTGACAGAAAACATGAGATGTTTCATAGGATGTAACGAAATTCTCTATGGACGGAATGTAGACCAATGACACATTCTTGAAATTAGTATTTCAACAATCTTGAAATTAGTATTAATTATCAAGTGCTGTTTGGGAAATGCGCGTTAGTGCAGAAGTGATTCTTTTTCAAAAATCTCCAAGAATTGAGAATTCTGTTTTAGAATTTTTTAAGCGTAAATAACGTAATTAATAAAAAACAATAAATAAAATGTAAAATGAGAAATCACCAACTTCGAAAATGATCTACACGAAACGACTGAAGAATGAAGTTCTTCTAGTATCCTTTTCAGTGGCATATTTATGGGGGGGGCTTCCGGGCTTAAGCCCCCCCCTGAAATCTTACTTACTATAGTAAAGTATATGAAATATCTTGCTGAATTTTTACATTTTTAGGCAAAGCTCCCCCCCCCGAAAGTTAGCAAAGACCCCCCGAAACAAAATCGTAAATACGCCACTGATCCTTTTGTTCATTTCAATATGACGACACAAAATAATTATGTAAATATTAAATCTTGAGAACAAAATATACTTGTTTTCCCTACCTTTTTTTTTTTTACTGCCTCTTTCAACGAGGAAAAATAGTTATTCATCAATTATTTGATGAATGTAGAAGATCGAAATTTATGGATAGTTTACTCATACAGTATATTGAAGAAAATGTGTGACATACAATAAATTTATTTTTATATGTTTATTTTTTTATTTTAATTTTGTAATAGCACAACGTGGGAAATACAAGAGCAAAATGCTAATTTCTGTCCCTGGAGATGGGATTTTATAATGTTTCAGTTTGGTAGCACTGGATTAAATAAGTTGCTGCAGATGATAAAGCGATGCTATCCCAGTTTAGGTAAATACAGGTTTATAAAATTTACGGACCTTCGGTCTTAAAATGACACACCAAAGTGGTAGTCATGCTGGGACCACTGACTTGTGTTAAAATTGAGTTTTTTTAATACCATAATTGTTTTTACTCTGTAGTTTGTTCTATATCCTTGTGAACACTACTACATTGTTCCTTTTTTGTCATTTTTTCCTTATAAGCTATGCCCTATACCAAGCCTTCCGGATCTTTTCCAGAGTTTTAGGAATTTATTAAAAAAAAAAAAAAATAACACACACAAAAGCTCATCAATAGGTTAATTAAGTCACTTTCTGATAATATCACCAAAGTAATACTTTCTAAAAAAGCGTTATTTGTTTCATAGCTTAAAAAATATTTATCTTTGGTTGTTATTACGTACTAACTCTTATTAAATTATCGGTGTACGTTCCGTGCGCCATCTGTGTTGTAAAACGAGTTAAACACCGAATACAAATTCACCAAGAAGTGGTTTAGGTTAGCAACGTTGAAACATAGGTACTATTAGGCATAGGTTCCCAGGTTCAATAGGTCGGCACTTACGAACTGGGAACTCACGCTCACTCGATAGCTTTCTCTGAGATCAGTGAACGCGAGCTGCGAAATGAGTTGAGTTGATTTTAGTTTAGCATCCCTTTCAGCAGCGAGGCTATATGAGACGTGGACCTACTGATTAACGTGGAATCCGAACCACATGAGCTCCCGGCGGGAATCGAACCGAGGTCAAGAGCTGCGAAATGAATTTGAGCATGATGTATTGTGACCAATGGTTAAACTGGAGATAAATTGTTACCTTGCTCGTACATACAGACCTATTTTAGGTATACTTCAATATAGTAGAGCTTATATTATTTTATTTATTTTTTTCACTTTTTACAGCTGGTTTAATTTTTGGCATCTTTATTTAACATCCGTACGCTATATGCAGCGGCGGATCCAGCCGGGGCAGGGGAGCTAGGTTCCCAGTTTTTTTGAGTGAAAAAACAATTGAAGCTATTATTTATATATTTGGAAAATTTATAGTAAATTCATGATATGTTTATCATAGTCTGGGTTCTGGCACTGTCGCCCCCAGGTTTTGCCTTCTAGATCCGCCACTGGTCATCCGAGCTCATACCGTTCCAATTCGATCACTGGATGTGAGTGTCGTGTGAAGTTGATTCTGGGTTGATTATATGAGCGTGATGTTGAATGAGGTAATGTTAAAGTGCGTACACTGTTAAAAGTACTTTCTTAAATCTGAAAAAAACATTTCTTATCTGTGCACCTAGAATATCTTCTTAGAAACAATAGTTTGAAACTCTTATTAATGAGAAATGAAGAAAAATAGAACAGGTTGTATAAACTGGAACGAGAAAATATACTGTTACTTTCCTTATGAGTGAGAATTGCCAAATCTCATTTCTAAGAAAATATTGTCTCGGTGCACAGATATGAAACGGTTTCTCAAACTTAAGAAATTATTTTTAACAGTGTACCTGTGCTTTAAGGACAGCTCTGTTCTACAATGAGATTTATAAAAAGGCTGCATACCAATCAGTGGCGGATCCAGGGGGACGGTCGAGTCAATCGCCTTCCCCCCAGAAGAGGAAACTTTCTTATTTTATATATATAAATAAAACCCATCCCAAAGTTTGAAGCTGTTAAAAGTAACTCTTAGTAGCAGTATGACAACCCACCGCTCCCCCAGAAGTCGGTCCTGGATCCGCCCCTGATACAATAGGCTGCATCCATAAAGAGTGAATAAAGAAAAGAAAGAGAGACAGACAGACAGACAGACAGAGAGATAAATCATCAAGACAAAGAAAGGTAAGACTGAAATGAATTATAAGTTGTTCAATTCTGAAACGTCTTTTGTTCACTTTTTAGGAATATGTCTATTTCATCCTTTAGGATTTGTTTAACAATCCCATTTAATGTAATCATTTATTTATTTTGTAGTTTACAAAGGTTATTTTGCTTACTTTTAAGCGTATAAATTAATGTCTTAAAGAAATGATTTCCCGAAATTTTTGTAAATAGACAAAATATGTTTTGCAGAAGAAGTGCAAAAGGATCGATCGCTCTTCGCAAAGTTGAGATCTAAAGTTTTTATGAACATTAGGAATGATTGTCGATAAAAGAAACAACCCTTAAATATATAATGACGCCCAATGCTTTTAGTCTTACTAATAAAGAAAAAGAACTAAAAATAAAAGCATTGGGCGCTTTTCGTGAGGTTGAGGGATAGAAGTATTAGGCATCATGATCGACATTAGAAACAACATAAACATTAAATAGCGGTCAATGCTTTGTCTTACCAATGGAAAAATGGGACTAACACTTAAAGGATTGGGCACTCTTCCTAAGACTGAGAGTTAAGGCTTTTATGGATATTAGTGAGGTTTGTCAATAATACAAACGACCTTGAACTTTAAATGGCATTCAATGCTTTTAGTCTTACTAATGAAGAAATGGAACTATAAACATAAGTAATGGGCCCTCTTCGCAAAGTTAAGGGCTAAAGTGTTTATGAATATTAGGAATGATGATCGATAATAGAAACATTTAAACATTAAATGACGAACAATGGTTTTATTTCTAGTTCCATTTCTTCATTAGTAAGGCTAAAAGCATTGGGCGTCATTTAATGTTTAAATGTAATCATTTATTCTATTAGTAAGGCTAAAAGCATTGGGCGTCATTTAATGTTTAAATGTAATCATTTATTCTATTAGTAAGGCTAAAAGCATTGGGCGCTTTTCGTGAGATTGAGGGCTATAGACATTAGGATTGATGGTCAATATTACAAACGAAACAAACATGAAATCGTGTCCAATGATTTAAGTTTTAGTCCTTCATTTTACCCCACCAAAGTAAATAAATAATAAAAGTAATGAGACAAAATAAAGCAAATGTTCTCTTTTTTTTACTACATTTTATAAATATTTTTCGCGGGTAGTATTTACTTTTTAGGCAATACCCAGTACCTTGGGATCAATTCTTTAACCCTAAATTTCTTAACTCGAAAATACTACATGATTTTCAAATATGAACTTAAATGTTTTTTCTCTAAGTACATAACAGGCAAGATTACTAGAGAACAGGTTGCCTCGAAACCCTTCGGTTTTCGTTCGGAGGGAGTCGGTGAAGATCGTAAATACGTCACATGGAGACCCAACGCTTTGAAGACACATGAGGGGTGCGAAAGAATGTTAATTGTTTGACAAGCTTGTGTGACAAGTGCTTTGCAAATCTTTTTGTGTGTGTGTGTGTTCGAAAGGAAATTTTATTTGATTCTATATCGTAAGCTAACAGATTTTTTTTTCAGCTGTTCGTGTTAGTGAAAACTTGGGCCATTTTCTTGGTTATTTCATTTTTACAGTGTAGTATTTTTAGTTGTGTTATATTTATTTATTATTATTATAGTTTTTCCCGGAATGAATCTATTATATTCATATTTGGAATTTAGTGCATCGAATGTAAAGTGATTTTTAAATATAGCTATACTTCTGTGGTGATGTGAAAATTTAGTTTTTAATTAGTTGCATTCTATAGTACTTGCAAAAGTTTTTAATATGCCGGGCACGAGGTGTACTGTCGCAGTATGCAACAATAGTTTAGTGAAAACGAAAAAAGATGATCTTAAAAAACATGTCAAATATTTTAGATTCCCCGTAGATGCAGAACTACGAAGACAGTGGGTTCAACGTTGTAGGCGTGATGGCAAGTGGAATCCAGATTCGTGTAGAGTGTGTTCGGAGCATTTTGTTTCCAGTGACTTCGAAAGAGATCTAAAAAACGAATTATTAGGGCTGCCTCTCGTCATGAAACTAAAAAAAGACGCCGTACCTTCAGTTAATTTGGGGTTAGTTAAAGATGTATATAAAGAAAAACAATTTGAAGACCGCGCGGAAAGAAAAGCAATAAGAGACAATAGAAAAGTTGTAGCAACTTTACTGCAGTCCAGGGAAGAAATAGATTCTCTAGATGCTTCTATGGTTAATACAGAAGAGACTACAGTAGATGATTCCTCTATTTTCCTTCAAAAACAAATAGATGAATTAAAACATCAACTTTTACAGGAGAAAATGAATAACAAAATATTAAAAAGTAAACTTGAAACAACAGAAAGGAAATTAACTCTTAAAAGAACAGCACTTTCAGATTTGCGAAAAGAACTCCTTCAATATAGAAGTAAAAATAATTCTCTTCGCGTGGTTCACGAGAAGCTTGTATCGGGACTGAGAGGGATTTTTACTGATAACCAAATTAAGATGCTAACAAATAAACAAAAGCGTATTAGGTGGACTGATGAAGACATTTCTGTAGCCTTTACGCTAAGGTACCTAGGCAAAAAAACGTACGTATACCTTAGACAAAAACTACACTATCCACTACCTGGACTGTCAACTTTACAGAAATGGGCTTCAAAAATCGATATGAGAAGCGAGAATGGTATATTGGAACATATTCTATGTATGATGAAAGTAGCTGGATTAAATTATAAAGATACTGAAAAACTTACAGTTCTACAGTTTGACGAGATGAAAGTTAAAAGCGCTTATGAGTACGACCAGTTGAAAGATGAAATTATAGGTCCTTATTCAAGAATGCAAACTGTAATGGCCAGAGGTTTGTTCAAAAATTGGAAACAATTAGTCTATGTGAAATTTGATCAAAATATGTCTAAAAGTATTCTCGACAATTTAATTCTTCGGCTGTCAGATATAGGCTACAGAGTCATAGCATGTGTGTGCGATATGGGTGGAGCTAATCAAGGTTTATGGAAGGAATACGGGATAAGCATTGAACGAACTTGGGCTTATAATACAAGAACACAGGAAAAAATATACTTTTTCGCAGATGCACCGCACCTATTAAAATTAATTCGGAATTGGTTTCTGGATACAGGTTTCATCTTTCCTGATGGCAGTTATGTGACCAAAGACCCAGTAAATGAGCTTATCCAGTGCGACAGTCATGAAATTAAAACTTGTTATAAATTAACTGAAAATCACATAAATTGTGAAGGTACGGAAAGGATGAATGTAAGAAGAGCCGCAGAATTGATGTCGCACACTGTTGCAGCAGCTCTTCATCACTTTAAACCTGGAGATGATCCTCAGTTGGCTGAGAACACTGCAAATTTTATTGGAACCGTGAATGATTGGTTTGATATTATGAACACATATGTTCCATCAGCTTCAGATCTGCCAACTAAAAAGGGATACGGAATCCGGCTAGAAGAACAAAATGCTGCATTAGATAAAATGTATAATACAATTAGTAGTATGTTGTGTCGAGGCAAAAAGAGCATGCAAGTGTTTCAAACAGCCATTCTTGTGTCCATTATATCCCTGAAACATCTTCTCTCATGTGTTCAGAGCATGGGAATGAAGTATGTTCTAACACATCGTTTAAATCAGGACTCTTTGGAAAACATGTTTTCGCAGACTCGTTCCCATGGAGGACTCTATGATCATCCTACAGCTTTAAATGCATTAAATAGAATTAGAATGATTATTTTAGGCAAAAATCCTGGCGTACTGGAAATTAACAAGAACACAAATACTGTCGAAAATGAAGAATATATTTCAAGCAAATTTCTTAAAAAATGTGGTGTTGTATATACTGATGAAATGCTGAAGACAATGACCAAAGACGAAGATGTTCTTAAGTTAAGTGAAATGTGCGATATTGAGACAAAATCAGCAATGGAAGAAGATGGACTGGAGTATATAGCAGGTTGGCTTGCAAAAAAATACAAAAAAACACACCCTCATTTAAGTCAACAATACAATAAAAATGTTCCCGTTCATCACTCTTCACCATCATGGATTCAAACCTTGTCTCATGGCCATCTCACACAGCCCACTGAAGAATGGCTTTCGTGTGTAAAAGATATGGAAAAACAGTTTTCATTGTACCATGGAAGAACAGTGCGTAGGGGAAAAGATAGCATGAAATGTCTGAAGGGAATTATTTGTGAGAGTAGTGCTAACGTGGATTCTGCAATAGTGACTACATTTGTGCGAATGAGAACATTTGCCAGAATTAAGTTTTTGAATAGTTTGGCAAGACAGAAAAATGTTAAGGTGTTTGTAAAAAGAGACGGAAGCTCCCAGGACAAACGGAAGAAAAAGATCAGGAAACTTGTCCAATGAGGTAAGATTTCTAACAACATATTATCGTAGAACACAATTATTATAAATAAATTTTTCGATCATTATTCTCTGTAGTAAATCACATACACTTAAGTTTGATTCTGCATGCAAGCAACAAAAAGGTATTTTAATATATAACGTTAATTCAGTATAGGATTTCTCACGCGAAGACCCTCTTCCTTATTCTTAAGCGTTAAAAGAGCAGACGACAATTTTTTTGCGCGCTTCATGGGTCCTCGGGTGACGTCATTCCGAAACAGCCTATGACAGTGCAGCATGGATAAGAGGCAACCTGTTCTCTAGTAATCTTGCATAACAGGTGAAAGAATATTTTTAGAAGGCAATAGTTCCTAACATTACCGTTAGAGGCGCCACATACAGGACTCGAGCTAGCACTGAAGCACTCTGTCACCTGTTGAACCGATGTTACCTAAACATATACGCATTCTATTATAGTAAAATGATAAGCTAGAGCGAAAATTATTCGAAAATATTGTACTGCCATCAGGTTTAGGTGTCTATACACAATTTCAGATGTGTGGAAGTGCGTAAAATTTAAGTTGCAAACAAATATACAGAAACTTAACCAAATAAAAACATGGGGTAAGAAAAAGAGAGAAAAAGAAGAAGAAGAAGGAAGATGGAGATCAACTATCCTAGAATGGTTTGTTTCAGGTAGAAGAAAGAAAGAAAGAAAGAAAGAAAGAAAGAAAGAAAGAAAGAAAGAAAGAAAGAAAGAAAGAAAAACCTGTTTCAATACGCTTTAGTCTTTTTTAAAAAAATAAAAGACCAAACTGTGTTCCCTGCGATGAACACGGAAACATCAACTAATTTTTTTTAAGAGACTAATTTACTCATTTTTAAATATGGTATTGAAACAGATGAAGATTAAAGTTACCCAATCTGACACACATTCATGAAGAAAAAATGAAGCTCGAAAACAGGTGCATTCCTTGTATACACATTTGTTTGTTTACATGTTTACCAAAGGAGCTTTTATATGTAGTCTATACTAAACATTCGTAAGCAGCTTGTATTATCAAATACTTACATCTGCACCAACCGGTCCGGCAGATAGTAGAAAGATGGTTAAAATTAATAGTTTTAAGGGTCTTTTCTTTTAAAAAAATAAGAATTCAATGAATTTTTTGCAAAAAAAGAAGACAGAAAAACTGACATGGTAAATTGGTGGCTAAAAACAGGAAGGAAAATTACGGAAGTAGGTCTAGATACACAACAAAAGCATTGGGAAAATGTGATATGTGTAAGATTCCAATATTATATATATATATATATATATATATATATATATATATATATATATATATATATATATATATATATATATATATATATATATATATATATATATATATATATATATATATATATGTGTGTGTGTGTGTGTGTGTGTGTTTATAAAACAAAATTTAAAAAAATAACAAGAACATTTATATTACACATCCATCCACCTGGAAAACATTTTTATTTGCTCAAAACTGGGATCGTTCCTACCTTGAGCTGCCTTCTCAAAAGAACAAATTGTTATTTGTTACGGTTTTCTTTCCAAGCTAATTAAGGAAGATTTTCGTATCATGAAAGAAAATGAGTCAAAAGCCCTTCCACTAGCGTTGTCCATGATGCGAAAAATTTCTCTCGTGTCGTCTTTAAAACCAGCCAAGAAGTACATTATTTTAATTAGGGATGAATCAAGGAACATAAAACAATGAGGAGCATTTATCAATATTTCAAGATACGCAAGATAATAATATATTTCAATAATAAATATGGTTTAAATGTTGTTATATCACATCCTTCGTAGCCCTCTCGTGATGTTGAAGGATTTTGATAACTTTTAGATGAAAACCTTATTTTTCGTCTCGAATTGTGAGCATTATCAACTACTATATTACAGGAGGACATTTGTAATTTTCTACGGATCTTTGAAGCGTTCTGTTATTCAAATTTGATAATGATGATGGAGTAAAAATAAATAAATACAATCTTTCATTTTTACGTCCCACACCATAGTTATACCGTGTAGGTAAAGGCGATGGTGATAATGACAATGGTAATATAAACAAAATTAGAAGAAACGACAGAACTCCGAGAAAACCCATGCATATGGTATTTGTCCACCGCAAGGCTCACATGATGCGGTAACCAGGTAACCAGGCTCCCCACGCACCAGATATGAACAGTATACCATTAAGCTACCTAATGGAGTCAAAAACCAATGAAATGAAAGGAAATTTGCTCAAATGAAAAAGAAACTACGGTTTTATCAAATAAAATAGTTTATTACAAAATATATGAAGTACATTAATGTATAGCATGACACCTATAAGCAGTGCTGTTATTCTACTTTTTTAACAACAGAGAGAGAGAGTAGATAGATAGATAGATATAACTCTCTTAGGAAACAAGCCATACAGAGTAGACAGAAGCAAAATTTTTACCAGATACCACAAGTGACAAATGATCTATACAACAACCTAATACAAGGTAGTGTGACCAAATTAGGTACCACTACGAGTATCTTAGAAACGAATTATCCAAAATAGATCATGGATAAAAGTATTGGGAAGGTCTTAATTCAGCAATGGATCGACAATTGTTGCCATCTGAGAATTTGAAATTAATAAATAAATGCTTATATCTTGCTCTGAGGGATAATATATTTAGCTCTGTAGTGGTTAGAATTTCTAAAAACAAATGTAGTTAAGCTAAACTTTACTGTTCCTGGATATAACGGGAAAATTTACTGTTATGTCTGGTTATAACAAACGGTTCTGCGAACTCAAAATATCTTAACAACCGGTTCTAGTGAACCGGCTGAATAGCACTATTGCCTATAGGTAATTGCCATCTGGACTGCATCTAGCAGTGAGGAAGCGGGGCCCCCAAAAAGGTCATTGTATTAGTGATAGGATTAGGTTTGACTACTGAGATTTTTGACAAGATGGAAAAGATGCCTTGACATGAGGAATTGAAGAGGGCAAAGTCAAAACTGTTAAATTTATTCAAAAATGTGTATTCCTATTCAAGAATGTATTGTATTGTATAGATTATTGTATTGTATTCAAAAATTATTTCATTCTTGTATTGTATTCAAAAATTATTTCGAATAATTGTTCGAAAATCGACGATAAATATTAAAATGAGGCAACTGCAGCTATATACGCCAGTGCAGCTAAATACGCCAAGTGTTCAGTGCTGGAATATTTCCGACGAAATCCGCTAGAATGCACCGTGCCACGGGCTTGAACAAGTCCGATTTGACGAATACTCCGGGAGACAGCGCTGAGACCGCCATGCCGTGCAATGTTGTTTACTTCTGGAAGGTTCCGTGGAAGAACGTTATTATTTCAATAAAGGTACGAATTCGTTATTAGTATCGTACTAACTCAAAACATTGTCGATTGTTTACAGCAATGTACGCCTTATTTCGTGTCCGTATAGGAACATTTTGTTTTCTAAGTGTAACTTCGGTATATGTGATTCTGTGGCTACTAAATCAATACCAAGCTTGTTGCAGTGAAATACGCCTGGGCTTGTGAAGGGCTGACTGCTGAAAACAAAGATGTTTTCATTTGTCCCACATGTACCATGTAATATCGCTGTAGTTTTCTTTTTCTTTTTCTTTTTCTTTTTTTTTTAATCACCGTACAGTGACGCTGTTTGTTTATCTTCTTATGGACTAAAACTTTTCAGTTTGGAACTTCATTTCAACTTTGGAGATTATCGTTTTTACATTTCATCTTTTTATCTTCATCTTGCACTTTGTTTATTCTAATTTTTGCTTCGGTTATACTTTGTAATAATATTTGAGTTCGTATAATACAATCGCTGTTAGTAGTTGCAAGATTTATTACAGGTTTCTAGTAGTATCCTAGACTTGGCGTAATTGCCCGCACGTGTTGATAAATACGCCACTTTGTAATACTTTTTTCTTTTACCTTGGGTGGAAAAGGCTACTCTGCAACACACTTGTTTTGTTCTTTGTGTATCGTAAAAATTAAGGCTTTAAAAAATCCGACACCTTTCACTTAGCGTATTTACCTGCACCTACCTTAGTTAAAATTACTAATAATTGTTCCAATATTAAAAACAAATATTTCAATATTTGTTTCAGTATTCAAGCAATTATTCGAATATTCGTTCTCAGTACTCGAGAACTTATACAAATAGGTATAACTATTTGTATATTCGTTTTCAATATTCGAACAATTATTCGAACATTCGTTTTCAATATTCGACCAATTAAACAATCTCACTGAATAATGATACATGATTCATTTTGGAATGTGCAAAGTTATCAGTAGAATCAAGCGCAGTACGGAACATGATCGACATACAACAGACATGCACAATTAAATATGATTTACGAGGTTTGTTTCTGCGAAAAGGCTCGTTTCTGTATTTCCCAAGTGATAGCACTAATATCCTGGCAAACTAGTTTTTGAGGGAACGATAATATAATGACAAGTTTAGTGAATTAAAGAAAAATGTAGTAAAGTGTTCCATACAGCGTTATTCGGCGAAATGCTTCAATTATTTGAATAACCATTCAAATATTCGTTTCCATTATTCGAACAATTATTCAAATATTCATTTTCATTATTCGAACAAATGTTCGAATAACTGTTCGAGTATTCGTTTCAGCGTTCGAAGAATTATTGAAAAATATTCATTTTCAACATTGGAACAGATATGTAAAAAACTATTGAAATATTTGTTTTCAATATTGGAACCAAATTTCGAATAACCGTCCGAGTATCTCTTGTCAATATTCGAAGAATTATTGAAATATTCGTTTTTAATATTGGAATAAATATTCAAATATTTGTTTTTGATATTCGAACAACTATTCAAATATTCGTTTTCAATATTCGAACAACTTTTCAAACGTTTGTTTTCAATATTCGAACAACTATTCAAATATTCGTTTTCAATATTCGAACAACTTTTCAAATGTTTGTTTTCAATATTCGAACAACTATTCAAATATTTGTTTTCAATATTCAAACAACTATTCAAATATTCGTTTTCAATATTCGAACAACTTTTCAAATGTTTGTTTTCAATATTCGAACAACTATTCAAATATTCGTTTTCAATATTCGAACAACTTTTCAAATGTTTGTTTTCAATATTCGAACAACTATTCAAATATTCGTTTTCAATGTTCGAACAATTATTAAAATATTCTTTCAATATTTGAAGAAATTTTCTAATAATTGTTCTAGTATTTGTTGCCAAAATTTTAAGAATTATTGAAAATTGAAATATTCTTCTTGAATATTGGAACAAATTTTTAAAGAACTATTCAAATATTCGTTGTCAACATTAGAAGAATTATTCAAATAACTATTCAAATATTCGTTCCCAATATTCTAAATATTATTCGGATATAATCTATTCGAATAATGAATTTTGTTTGATTTTCGAATAGTTAATAGCTCGAATATTAATCAGCAACAGTGAAAACTACAAATATTCGTTTTCAATTTGATTCCATTTAATATGGAAAGTTATTTTAAGTCGAAAATAAAACGAAGTAGAGTTTGTCCTCATGAGTTAACCATCACTTTCTGTCCACGTATAGAGAGACAGGTTGAATATAATAAGAAAAAAAAATAAAAATCCTTGAAAAGATTAAGCACAAGTGACAACTAGATTTCCCGCAGCATACATCAGGCGAGTTGATTTATGAACAATTTCTAGGATTGGTCCTTATGCGTGGGTATGTGTGATGCATACGTTAATAACGTAGATATAAAAGCGGAACACAGCAGCTGGTCACGTCCTCACTGTTGGAAGTCTGATAGACATGGTCGTAACCTTAATTTTTCGCATGTTTTTCTCACCCTTAAGGTTCGATCATAAACATCGTAATCTACATATTAAGACATTACTAATGATTTTTTAAAGATTAGTAAAAAGAGTCTGAGATCATACTAGAAATAAAAGCTGTGATTACCTTACTGTAGTGGAAATAATTTGTTCATTACATAATAATTGTATGCAGTGGCGGCAATTGTTCATTAAAAGTGTGTATACGGGGGGGGGGGGGAGGGAAGACATGAACTGAATATTTATATATCAATGTTAGTTTTCCTGGTTGTTTCTAACTCTTCGTTTGACGAAAAGTCGTATAACCAATAGGATATTATCTCTTTCAATTAAAATACTGTATATCGTATTTCACATTTTATTAAGTAAACTGACAAGAGCAACGCAAGTAGGTACTAGCCTATAGTATTCATAAACAACGAAGGTGTAAGAAGATTTGATTCCTTCCTTATGAACATATTAAAATTCTGTCTGCAAAATTGTGTGATCAACTTATTTAATAACAAATTTGCAAAACAAATAAATAGAAAGGATAATATTAATTACAGTAATGAATAATAACACTTTAGGAACTGAAGATTTTTGTGCATTTTTAAAGAATAACTTGTGAAAGACTCCTTTTATTGCGAAATGTTCTCTCAATTAGTTTCAAAGCAGTTAACTAACACATCGAGTCCGTGTAAAAAGAAATAAAAGTACGCTGGAATTAAATCGCTAAAATAGATTAATATTTGGACAATTTTCCCTGGCAATTAAAACGCAATTCCTGTAGCTTTCTTAACTCTACGGGAAGACAAGTAACCAATACGTACTCACGCAACGACAAATATTATATGGCACCATTTTTCTATGAAGCAGTAATACATAAAAAATACTACATTTCCAAATGAAACTATATATTAAGAGGTCACTTCAAAAAAGTGGAAGGCAACTGCCTTCTCTTGTCCCCTAATCGCCGCCCCTCGTTGCTCCCTTTAAGTTTTGAACTCTAATAGACAAAGACTCGCAACTAAAAGTTGTGTCCGATTTCCCATGCTATACTGTCATCACTTCATCTATTAAGATGGAGCTGATTCTAAAATAAATTTTCGCATACCCATTTGAGACTTATAAGATTGTGTTGTTAATATGTCCGTCCGTTACTCCACACGATAACTCTTGAACGGGTGAGATTTTTATTTTATTTTGCAGTAGATAGCTAGAGCGATTACCCCGGCCAAGTTTGTTAATGGAGTTAACACGTTCACTGCGGCAGTCTTATATAGCCAGTCTTCTCAGTGCTATACGAGTCACCTTGTGTCTCGTTGAAGGTTTGTCTGTCGGTGTGTTACGAGTCAGAAGTGACTCGTACACAGATCTTACTTTGAGCTTCTCTCCACAGATGATGACACGGTATTTCACACTTCAGCCATCTGTTGACAAAATCTGAAGCTATATGACGCCAAAGCAGGAAGCATCATCGGTGACTCGTATAGCACGTGGATGCTAGTAATGTTAAAGATCTGTACAAACAAAAATACACAAACGCACAGAGGTAATACAATGCATAAAACAGCACCGCACAGAAATGATATATAGCACGAGCCACCGGTGACTCGCAACGCAGCGAACGTGTTAGTCTGTTAAAAATTTCATGAGCAATGATGACTTTAACGGTAACCCATCTATAGACTGTATTCCAAACATGTAAGCGAAATCTTGAATCCTGTTAGATAGGCTAGACCAGTAGTTCTCAACCTAATTCCTATCACGATCCCCCTTTTGTCACATCATCTTTCCCAGCGACCCCCTTATAATTTCTGATTTGTAATAAGCTTGTGTGGGATTTTTAATATACCTATTGCGGATATCTCAACTATATCCATCCATTTCTATAATAGTTGAATCCATTTCTTGTATATATTAGATACAGAAACTTCCCTAAAAGAGAATGGATTAAAGCCAAATTTGGCCAGTTCATTCATATTACAAATATCGAATCCAATCCGTCATACAGTTTCAAAATGGAGGTCTTTAGAAACTTTGAAACTTCATAACTCTCTTAATTTTAGGTCATATGATAAAAAAATAAAGTGATTTCTAATTTTGGTTTTAAAAACTGGGACAATGTTAAAAAAGTTGTTGAATATTTTAAAGGACTTGATAATGTGCGTCGCGAAGGTTAAACCAGACATTGCTGTAGCACTAATGAAATCACAATATGCTCAGGTTTATCATTAGCTTTTAATTATAATTATATTTCAATATACATGTTTTATCGCATTTGAATTTTTCTGGTATTTCAATATGCAGTTCTCATTACTTTCAAATCTTACCTCTTTCATTTCAATTGATTTTTAAACAACTTTGGACCTATTGAAAATGTTTAGTAGATCTATTTTTTATTATTCTTAACAGTATATGTATAAAAATAAAAATATGCCTATAAGAACAAAATTCAAAATAATATTTCAAAACATTCTCCGGTATTAGATTTTATTTACATTTATCTCTTTCGCTTATCTTCGAGACCCCGTGAAACCCTCTTGCGACCTCCCAAGGGATAGCGATCCCCATGTTGAGAAACCCTGGGCTAGAGCAATTTCCTTGACCGAGTTCTTTCATGGAATCAATTCATTAGCACTGTTAGGGGAATCAGCGACTTAACGTTGGCCATCTGTAGCCCATATACCACGCATTTAAGCGAATTTTTGAATTGTGTTTTTAGCAAAAGATAGATAGAGCCACTATGTCGGCCGAGTTCCAGGGGCGATTATAGGATTTTAATTTTGGGTAGGCCCGCTCCCTCGCTTATAGATAAGTATACACATTTGATTGATTAATGATGGTAGGAAATTACTTTTACAGTAGTGGTTGATGTTATTTGTTAAATATTTATCAATCATTAATATAAATAGTGGAAAACATATTTACTATTTTATTGTATCTTTTAGAGTTTATATATTTTTCAATTATTTTTTCGGTAAACTCGTGCCTACCCGCTGAAGTCGCCACTGCCGAGTTCGTTAATGGAGTCAATCCATTAACATCTTAAGAGATAATGGTGGCTATCCATATCCCATACGTACATTTCGCGTGATCCTCTTTATCTCTTCAGGGACGTTAAAATCAAAATCAACTTAACTCAACTCTTTACCAGAGTTTGTTTGTAAATGTAAAGTACTGAGTTTTATCTTCCTAATTTAAAGGGTTCGTGAGATACTCAATTCTTTGTATAAATTATATTCCTTGCTTCTGCCTTTAAGGTACGTATTTTTGTCAGAGAAATACAGTCAAACCTAAGTTATGCCATAGTCCACTCATGTACTAAAAATCACCTAAATCGGTTAAACAGTACAACGAGTCGGCCAGCAAACATTACATTCATTTTTATTTATAGAAGTTCCACAGATGGGAGTTCAACTATTCTTTACAAAGTAGTCATGTTTGCGTTGAAGCCCTTTCCCTTTGTTCATTTCTTTGCAATTCATATCTTTATTGAAAAATAGATAATGTGGAGAAAATATACAGAGTAAATAAATTTTCTCTTCCCTTGTGAAGTCATTAATAAAAGATGTCAATATCTGCTGGAATTCACTGAAATGTTAAGCCCTAATACTTCGAAATTTTATGTCCCATCAAATACTCTGAAGTTCCTCACCTGTATCATATCTGAGGTTATACTCAATTATGGAGTATGGTAGTTACGTATTCATATTAACAATTACCGTGAAAATTACAGATCTACGTTTGCTACTCACCAATTCAATACTCTTAGAACCTTCGCAACACAGCGCAATATAGATAACATTCTCTATAAGGAAACCTTTCTGGCCCAACCTGATCATTTCTATCTTCCACATTATCACCTAATCAGCCTCAAAACATTGCACGCGGTAGTGCAGCCATAGCCGTTTAACACTCTCCTCCACACACCCATATCATACCACTTTCTCCCGAGCAATATCCCGAACTCATCACACTGAACTTCACTTTTCAGCTATTATTATTATCATCGCCACCAGCTTGGGTCGATCTATGCAACCGATTCCACATCGCTTCTGACCTACTTAGATTTCAACTTTCCAACATATACCTTCTTAGAAGACATCAACTACCATTCAAGTAAAGCAGCTCAGAAATAACGTTTTCAAGGTTTTTATCCAAACCACTCATAATGTCTTACTCTTGAACTGTTTGTTTTGTTGTAAGCCTGATAGATATGACGGTAAGTGGAAGGATCACTGTCTAATTCCACTAAAAGCTAATACTTTTCAAAAAACAATATTGAAATTATGTGAAGAACGCAATGCTGATTGGGCCATGACTATAAAAAGTATTGAATATGTCAGAGATTTGTTTGCGAAAGACGCACTGTACCACAATACTTGCAGTGTAAATTTTAGAAGAAGAAAGGAGATTCCAGGAAAGATGAGGAAACAGATGTCATCAGGTGAATACGAACCGAAGAAAAAAGGCAAGCCCATGCAGACTGAAAGAGAGGATGCTTTCTTGCGAGTAGTTGAGTGTTTGGGAATGAACGATGATAGCAAGTTACCATATGTGATTTATTAAAGGTTATGGTACAGGAACTGTGCTATTCAGAAGAGCAAAGGTACTCTGTCAGATACATGAAAGCTAAACTATTAGAATCATTTACGGAAGGAATCACTATAACTGAAATAAGTAGTAAAGTGCAGTTGTTACTTTCAAAGAGGTATCTCCTAGAATACTTCAAGACTATTATGAGAAGAACATCAGAAAAGATACTGCATCTCAGAATATGAAATGCAATACCCGTGGCGGCACAGGGTGTCCAATAGAAAGCGGGAACCAAAAACGTGGTGCATCTGCAAGCCCAAACCAACCTGTAGTAAAGCTTGCATCAGCTTTGGTCGAGCTAACTGGATTTATACACTGACCCAAGGAAACGATTTTGGTTTCAGTGTGTGGAACTGTAGCGATCTCTTTTAGAAATACTTTTAACAAAACAGGAAAAATTACATAGCACTTTGAAGATTGTACCCATCACTGGAAGGGTAGTACTATTTTAATGTTTCCATGAACTTTATTGCACACTTTTATTAACTTTGCTGCTGCTTGCACTAATCTCAACTGCTCCTCCAGAGTACTTTTTCTGAAGTTCTCATCGTAAAAGTCTTGAAGGATTCTAGCAGCTATCTCTTTGAAAGTAACAACTCGACTTTACTATTTATTTCAGTTACTATGATTCCTTCCCAGCTATCACCGTTCATCTCCAAATACTCAACTACTCGCAAGAAAGCATCCTCTCTTTTAGTCTCAATGGGCTTGCCTTTTCTCTTCGGTTCGTATTCACCTGATGACATCTGCTTCCTCATCTTTCCTGGAATCTCCTTTCTTCTTCTAAAATTTACACTGCAAGTAATGTGGTACAGTGCGTCTTTCGCAAACAAATCTCTGACTTATTCAATATTTTTTATAGTCATGGCCCAATCATCATTGCGTTCTTCACATAACTTCAACATTGTTTTTTGAAAAGTATTAGCTTTTAGTGAAATTAGACAGTGATCCTTCCACTTACCGTCATATCTATCAGGCTTACAACAAAACAAACAGTTAAAGAGTAAAATGAAATACTGACGAATTTTAACGCAGAATAGTTGCAGATGTCTCTTTATCGGACGGTATTGTTGATTGCGTATCCTTCTTGATTTGAATGAAATTCACATACTTCCTTCAGTATTCTTTTCCATGACATATTGGCAGTCAATGCAGCTACACATAATTCACTCGCTTTCTGAATTCTTTGGCATTTCTTCTGAGATAAATAAAATTAAAATCATCAGTTACAGTTAAGTATTCAACCATTCAGCCATTTGAAAACAATAACCACAAACAGAGTTACATTTACACTTACAAGAAGCATAAAGGTCCTACTATGTGTAGACAATGAATAAAGTACATGATGTCTCAAAAGTAGGGTAACACTGTTATTATCAGAGTTACAACAAAATGTAAGAGGGAAAACTGTCTCCAACTATGATGCTTTGAATCTAAAGTGTAGGATTTTTTTAAATCGGACGAGCTGTTTGGGCTATACACTCTTTATACGCCCAATGTTAAATGAAAATGCAACGTTGGTATTTACCGAGACACACACTATAAGTGAGCGAAGTTACTGTCTTTTATACTAACGTGTCGATGGCCAGCTTCTATTTCAAACATACCTCCATTCATCATACTCTTACAAAATTTATCTACCTCTCGGTAAATGGCAACGTTGCACTTTCATTTAACATTGGGCACATAAAGAGTGTACAGCAAAAACGGTTCGTCCGATTTAAAAAATGCTCCACTTTAGATTGAAAACATCATATTTGGAAACGGTTTCCCTCTTACATTTTGTTGTTACTCTGATAATAACAGAGTTACCATATATCAGAGAACTTTTGAGACACCCTGTATATTAGAGGTATGTTCAGTGCCTCATTTGGAAGGACACATAATGGTGAACAACTTTCATCAGGGATGTTGAACCTGTAATTTTGGTACAAAGTCACATAATTACTCCGTTTGTTATTATGTCTGCCGTAAATGACCACCAACGGCGGCCATATTGGATTTAACGACCTTCCAGACTGAATATTCTTGAGGACTTTTTCAGGTTTGCTTAGAATATGCTCAGCATCATTTTGGCACGTTTCATTTCTATTGCAATTTGTTCAAGACCAATCCTTATCTTGACTGGACTATAAATAGAAACAAATGAAAAAGGAAGAAAAGTGTAGGTCTTGAAAGTAAAATGTAGACAAATTCACCAGTGTTCAGAAGATGCTGTCTACAACGGACTGAGCAGTATAATGTACTAGCTCGTAGTGGGTCAGAGTGGGTCATGGTGGTCGGTGGGTCAGAGTGGGCCACGGTGAGTGATGGGTCGCAGTCTGTCTCGTCCTGTTGACCCACGACTCACTAACAAATCTTGACTCATTTTGACCACGACCCACTGACCCACTCCATCTGTGCACAATGCTAATCTCATAATGAAGAGATTAATAACGGTAATTTCAGTATTGGGTTTCACTTCAGTAAGTGCCATGGTTCTCTTTTAGGATAAATTTTTAGGCTTACAAAGAAATTTGTTTCTCTCTATTTTCTCGAAAATTACGCATTTACGGACTTATAACTTATTAAGCTGAATAAGTTTAGCTCAGCAAATATTACCGACTAATATACACTGTATATTCGGGTATTTTTTCCGTTAAACACTAATAATAGAATTTTATTGAAATTAATATATTTTGTATTTGCCAAAGTGGTCTTGTCTTGTACTAGTAAAAAGTGGCTATTAGTCAGGGGTGCCCACAGAGGGGGGCTATGACGCAAACTGCGTCATTGAAATATTGGGGGGGGGTAAAAATCTATATAAATATGTTTAAGGGGGTGTAAAAATTAATCGAAAAAAAGATTTTTTCATGGAAGAACACCTACGGATAGACACTTGGGGGGGTGCGTCATGGACATAAGGGGGGGGGCACCACTGTATTAGTCACGTAAGAAATATTACAAGAAAAGTTGAATCGACTGGAATAGTGATGTCACACTGTCTGTTTGTTACCATAGTGATTGCCATGTTTATGTATACAATCGTCATGCTCGCTCTCACTTGCTTTGCACTTTGTCATCATTTTTGAACACCCTTTTTCTTACTTTTATCTGCAGGAAAGCTGAAATCGTACCTTCATATTTCTCGCCGCAGTGCTTGCAATATAGAACGAAAATAGCTTCAGTTTACAAAATTTTAGCATGCACGATAATTATACATGTTGTATTATATGGTTGCGGATCGTGGTCGCTTACTTTGAGGGAAAACTCAGACTGAAAGTATTTGAGAATAAGATCCTGAGGCGAATATTCGGACCCAAGGGAGATGGGAATGATGTAAACTTCATAATAAGGAACTGCATAATTTATACTGTTTACCAAACATTGTTAGGGTCATCAAGTCTAAGAGGCTCAGGTGGGCAGGTCATGTAGACAGAATGAAAGAAAGTAGAAACGCTTTCAAAATTCTAACTGAAAACCTAATCGGAATAGGAAGACGGGGGACCTAGATGCAGAAGGGATGACAATATTAATATGGATCTCGCAGAATAGGAACACCAAGTAGAAACTGAATCCAATCGGTTAAGGGCAGAAGTCAAAGGAGAGCTTTTGTGAGTTCAGCTTTGAACCTCTGGGTTCCATAAGCATAGAATTAGTTAGTTAACATGCATTGTATAGAAGAACAATCACTCCATAGTAATGAACAGAATGAGAAGTTACAATACAACAGTCCATTATCTTCTGTATTAGAAGGACTTAATACTAATGGAAAATATAGGGGAAGATAAAATTTGTAACGTATCCTACTTTCACAATGATAGATGAATTCAATGCCTCAATACTATTATCGTTTAACGAGAAAAAATGTACAAAAATAAGACATAAATTATATATATTATTTAGCAGAACAAAATAATATGAGTGAATGTGAAACTTCATGTGTATTTTTCGAGAAAATGAAGAAAAACAAATTCCTCTGAGGTATAACCTATTAAATTTTACAATTACCGTAACCTGGGTATACTTTGGCCCTTTTTTTAATTTTCAAAATTCCCATTATAACCTCCTAAGATTAGGGAGGCAATTTAATGGCATTTCTCCTTGTTAAAATGGAATCCTTTGGCTTTGTTTTGAAAGCAGTGAAAACTCATTGTGACCAAGAATGATGATTATAGTTCCGATTTTTTGATGTCATGCAAGATTTTTCATGATTTTTCATTCTGTAACTTTAGCCCATTTGCCAAAATGACTAACTAATACACGAAAGTATTATCGTAACACTGTATTTAAGAAACAGCATAGAAGAGCAGAAGAACATTGGTGAAATTATCAACGTTTTTACTCAATTTCAATCGAACGAAAAATATCGTCTGATGAAAATATTTGTATTCTACTTGGATGAATATTAAACATCTATAGAAGAACGCTACAAATTTCTGAATACTTAACTTAAAATATCTATATTACAAACATAGGAGTGAAATCACCTTGTTCAATTTAGAGGCAAACAAAAATAACGCTCAATGAAAATCCCTCTCAGTGGATGAATACTTAACATCCAAAAATAAGAACACCATACTCTTCATTACGGGACAGTTCTTTATCGGTACCATACTGCTCAGTTTTAGGAAGAAAATTCTTGCAATTCAGGCACTGTATAACATCCTCTTTTGGACGCTAGAGGAGGGGGATTAATATTTCTTATTACATCGCACCATTTGTCCACCATTTCATCTTTTATATTGAGCCATTACCAACACAAAAAATATGGGCTAATGTTACTCCACGCAGTTAAACGCTTAATAGTTTGTGCGTAATTGAACAAGCATTTAAGGCGTTAGCTTAACAATATTCGCCAATGAACATGTTTTTATATTCTACTTATGCATACCAGCGGCGTAGCGTAAGAGAACGCCGGTATGCCCGGCATCCCCTGTTAATAAGAAAAAGTACGTATTTCATTATATATAAACTAGCATATATTACCCGCTTCGCTGGGTTGAAATGAAAATTTAAATGCACAACTCCATATCTCATGTGTTTAATACCCGTGAAATATGCTTGCAGTAAATGTTAACATTATATCGCCTGTCATTTATGTTAACCCGCCGAGTGACACGGTCATGCGGGTTGCATATAAATACGTTTATTTTTACCTATGATGATCTAACAAAGGATTTGTACGTTATGGACACTTGAATGGTCAATTATCTCAAGACACTGGTAATTAAAAATTAAAGTGATATGATAAAAACCATCTAGGGTCCAAATCCTAATAACCCCCCAAAAATAAAAGAAATTGGTTCAGCCGTATTAGCGTGATGAGGGAACAAAGGATTTGTACGTTCTCTTTTATATATATAGATTGTTTGCTTGTAATTATCACAATTATTTCCACTGCAATCTTCTGGCGCGCTCTCTCGACTTACTTTGACAAGAGGAACCTACGCATGCGCGTCGCTCAGATGCACATTTTCTGTCTTTCCTCCTGTCGTATGCTATTTTCCTCGGGCTTCCAGGCCTACTGAAAGCATCGGGGTTTTCGTCTGCTTTCTGTTGAATGCGCATGCGCAATACTTCCCTTCTCACTCCTCCTCATCCCTTGCAACCCAACATTTGCTTTAGATATACGCTGGCATATTCAAGTATTTCCAACTGTATATATTTTGAACTAAGCTATAGTTTCTGAACAGAACGTACGAGCCCTAATATAAAGGAAATAGAACAAAACGGAAATGGTTAGTTCAACGCATTTTTGAAGCATGCCGGTTATGTAAATAATAGTATTAAAATAGTTATGCCTTAATCACAACTAAATGCATCGTAATTGTAATCTTCATCGTAAAGGAGCTCAAAGACACAGGTATAAATATAAAGCATTCTGTAGAATTACGATCACCGATCTGGTAGGACAAGAGAGCCACCACTCCCCGTCACTCGCAAAGATTGTGCCAGGGCCCTTCAATCACTGGCACAAATCTCGGGGACATAAGGGGAACATGTTCCCTACAATCTTGTCCGCCTCCCCAATAATCCGATTTGAGATTGTGATGATGATTTCTATCCGATTGCCACAAACGAAACTGATGTCCTTTGACTTGTTTCATTTTTAAAAAAGAATCGTATTCTTTAATATTTCATTGTCATTAATTATTAGTAGCCTATTTTCAACTGTTTGTTTGATTCCTGTAACAATTCCTATAATGCTATTGTGGTAATCATAATTTTGCTCAGATAAGAGTGTTGTTGCGCCAAATATAGGCGTGATCGATTTTCTTTCATAGTTTTGGGGAAGTCATTATTTGTATTGTTATAAAACAAATGTCCTAAAATTTTAATGTGGATCATTGTGGATGCGTAAGTAGAAACATGTCAATTATTATTATGCATATATTCAAATTTCAGAATGTGCTCACGGCACTGAGTTGTAATAATGATATGTACCACTATTTCATCTACATCATTTGGTATATAATATACGAGGGTATACGGACAAAATCTCGCGGCCGAAACATCGCCGCCCAGAATCTCGCCGGCCAAAACCTCGCGGGACAAAATCTCGCCGGGCCAAAACCTCGCGTGGCCAAAACCTCGCCGCCCAAAACCTCGCGTGGCCAAAACCTCGCCGCCCAAAACCTCGCGGGACAAAATCTCGCCGGGCCAAAACCTCGCCGCCCAAAACCTCGCGGGACAAAATCTCGCCGGGCCAAAACCTCGCCGCGAATGAAACTTTTCTTTAAAATTTACCCAATGTGTTTCCTAATATGCAATTCCACATTACAAATAATAATAATAATAATAATAATAATAATAATAATAATAATAATAATAATAATAATAATAATAATAATAATAATAATAATAATAATAATAATAATAATAATAATAACAATAATAATAATAATATACAAAACATCGGGCTTTCTCGGGTTATTCCCGTTTCCTCTCACTTTCTTTATTCGATCATTTCCTTCATCCTGGTCATCTACGTCTCCTTTAACCTATAGGATATAATCAAGGGACGTCGTAAAAACTCATATATTGTTTCATATTTTCATAAATATTATTAGATTTTTGTTAAAATTTTAAGTTTTTGGATGTTCCAAAGTTCACGAAACTAACCTCGTTAGTTGTCATTACTTTCCTTATGCAGACTTTCTTTCCCTATAACCAGTTTAAAAACACCCTGTCGCCCTACCTTCACATTGTAATCCTCTAATACAGAAATAGAATTTTCATATGGTATCGCGGGACTTGGTCAAATACCCGTGATACTTCTTCTGAAACAGCGTCTTTTATACCGTCATCCTTATCATCTGTTGGAACATTTACATTTTGGTCAGGCGAGATTTTGGGTATGGCGATATTTTGGGGCGCGAGGTTTCGGCCCGGCGAGGTTTTGGCCAGGCGAGGTTTTGGCCCGGCGAGATTTTGGCCCGCGACGTTTTGGGCGGCGAGGTTTTGGCCAGGCGGGGTTTTGGCCCGGCGAGATTTTGTCCCGCGAGGTTTTGGGCGGCGAGGTTTTGGCCAAGCGAGGTTTCGGCCTGGCGAGATTTTGGGCCGCGAGGTTTTGGGAGGCGAGGTTTTGGCCAGGCGAGGTTTTGGTCCGCGAGGTTGTCGCCGCGAGGTTCTGGCCGCGAGGTTTTGTACCCAAACCAATATACGAGTACAACAGGTTTACCTCAGAAATCTGATTCATCTACTGTAATATGAGTCTCTTCTCCCCTCCCCCCACAATAAGCCTTAAAATGTACCCTCCTGCCGATGTTATAGACAACTCTGCTTCCCTAATCCTCCACAGCATTTTTTTCAACTTCATAAATATTTTAAAAAAGGAAAGGATTATGGGAACAGTCTTACCCATCCCACGAACGTTGAAGACAGATTTGCGCCCTTGACTTCAGTATCTGGATACAGAAACAGGCCCCCAGAGTTGGTTTAAGTGCTTTGTATTTACATCTTCAAATGATATATACAATCAGGCCCATATTCACGAACGGGCGTCTGAATTCCGGACCCAAGATGACAAATTTCTAGGGGCGATATATATATTTTTTTGAAAGAACGAGATTGACGTGTGGTATGTGGAGAAAAAAGCCGCCCACGAGAAAGAAATGAAGGAAACGATACTGGAAACAATGTTCATACAAAAGTGGGGCCTAGTTTTCTCGTCACAACGGTAGTAGCAAGAAGGAGCTGAGACAATTGGTTTTTAAATTCTAACGTAATCCACTCATTCGCTTCTTTATGCCCCACTAGACCTCCAATTAGGGGGGCTTCCTCCTAAATTTTGTATAACCCTATATTTCCATTCGGAATAGCTATGTATTGCTGCTTGCAGTAGTACTATATCGCACAAATGACTAATTTTTGGCATCCCCCTTTCGGAATATCACGCTACGCTACTGATGCATACAGGACATGTCAGTTTAATGCAATGAACAGAAGTTGTGGGACTTAAAATATGATATATTTTCTGAATGTTTACTTGCTAACAATTGCTAACATTTTGCTTCTCACGTTCTGGAAACAAATCCCTAGCACCAATATTCATGTGTTCTCAATGTTGTAATAGTTCGATCCACAACCTTTCTTACTGATAGAAACCATAGTAACCAAGTAGAAAGAAATCAAATCTTTCTCTTCCTTTGGACCAAAGTTGCCTTTAAATGGCCCAGTTTACGGTAACTATTAAATTTTTAATTTCTGTTTAACTAAACTACTATTCCGAGATAAGGCATAAGAGGGTAAGTCTAAATTTACACGCAATTTTGACTACTTCTCCTTACATTGTTCATGCTGACCTAGTTTATTTTATTGTTATGCTGTTATGGCCATGCTATGAAAGTTTGATTCTAATTCCTCTATTTATCTTCCTTTTGTTGCAAATAGACTATGGCCGCTCCATTAGAAGTTTACACCAAAGAGGAAGGTGTATTATGGCGCCAAAATCCATCAAAGACTTTCGAGACAATACGAGAACAGTGCAACGGAGTGTCTACGAATGGATTGAAAAATTGAGAAATGGTCGCATGTGTTATGCACGAGGAAGGGGCCAGGACGATCAGCTACGTCATAATTGATGATATCATTGAGAGTGGACATGACACGATTCTGAAAATGAAATGAAATTTTGAGTTTTACGTCCCACGTTTATGCCGGTTAGGCTAAAGGAGACGGTGATGATGAGTAATGAATGAAATGGTGGAATGAAGAAAGTGGGAGGAAACGGGAGAACCCCGAGAAAACCCACGCACACGGTGTTTGTCCACCACAAAGTTCACTTGGCGGGAGCAGGGTTTGAACCCGAGACCCCTAGCACCAGAGGTGAACGCTCTACCACTGAGCCACCGCGGCCCCATGACACGATTCTGTTAGACAGACGAGTGACTATTGATAAAGAGCCACATTGTCTGGAAATTAGTCATGTTTCCTTACAGGGCCGTATCGTGGAAAATCAGCGCCCGGGGCGAGAGTATACGACGGCGCCCCCATACATATATTCCAAGTAAATTTTTCTATCTTTCTTCCTTTTTTCTCCCGAATTTTTCGCCCCCCTTACTTCGGCGCCCGGGGCCATCGCCCCAACGGCACGGCCCTGTTTCCTTATATAATTTTTTGACACAAAAACCGGATTACTGCTCGTTTTTCCTTTTTGGTGCAAACTTCTAATGGAGCGGTCATGATATATCTGCAACAAAAGGAAGTTTAAATGGAGGAATTACGATCAAACTTTTATACCATGACCACCACAACATAACAATAAAATAAACAAGGACAGAGAGATCAGTATGAAAAATGTAACAAGAGTTATGTTAAAATTGCTATATTTTTTATTACCCTCATATCAATCGAGAAACCACTTCGAACTGAACAAAATAGTACTTTTGAGGATAAATTTTCATTTGTTGTTCTCGAGAAAATCAAGTGATACAAACTTTTTATGGCGCTAAAAAATGTTCGTTACCAACAATAATAGAGTTTTATTCTTCTGGAAGAAATTATCACTTACATGCTGTATATGTACCATTACACTCATACTAATTGTAATGAAGAATATGAGGGTAGGTCATACTAATAGAAGATCAGATATAAATCATATTATAGATTAGAATTGCTACAACATTATCAATTTTATTTTGTAAGTGCAATTTCATCCCAATCCGAAGATGGGCAGATCGCATTAGGTAACGCCTTCTCTGGAGTCACGAGCATTCATTTATTGGTAGTTTCATCGGGAGGTGGATATCAGAATTTATTTATTTATTGATATATTTATCTGCTTAGGCATACAGAAGAAGGTGATGTGAGCATAGTATGTAATATATACGATGAAATGAAGTGCAGGTAATAGAATAGAAGGATATATGATGTTAGTTGTGACAATGCTGTTAATCTTCTGTTTTGGTGCTACTTAGAGCGGTGACCTGATCATGTTCATGGATAGCAAGAAGGTGATCTAACGGTGAATATGCGTAACGCGATAGAGCTGGAGTCTGCTCTGAGTTCATGGAGGATCGGATTAGCATTTGCTATACGGCGTTGAATGTAAAGAAAGCAAAGACTGTACAGATGTGGTAAAAGTGTTGGTATAGATGTGCAACGGTAGACCTTTTGTGTTGGCGTTCATGGTGGTAAGGTTTAAGCAATACGAAAAGCTTGGTGTTCTAGGGCTTGTAGTTTATCATAAAACTTCTGTGAAGCCGATAACCAGGCGACATGTCCATGTGTGAGAGCAACACGAACAAACACTTTATATGTATAAATAATAAGTTTGGTGTTAAGGGGACATGTCCGTGTTTTGACCTCTTACGAAAAATTTGCAAACCCACACTTTGGTATTGCTTGCAGAAGTTCAATTTTTGGTCG
This sequence comes from Thermobia domestica, assembly GCF_964235325.1. Classification (NCBI taxonomy): domain Eukaryota; kingdom Metazoa; phylum Arthropoda; class Insecta; order Zygentoma; family Lepismatidae; genus Thermobia; species Thermobia domestica. The sequence continues at coordinate 45,072 of NW_027656338.1, read as the reverse complement.
TAGATGTGTATAGAATATCAGCATCTCCATGTTGATTTTACCCCCTCTATCTTGCCTTTTACGCATATGGTATATGGGCTCAAATTTTTAGCACAGCTATAAAAGTATTTGTACCTTTTTTCTTGGAAACTACTGAAGAGATTCGTTTAATTTTTATACCATGCATTCTACACTAGATGGTAATACTACGGAACTAGGATTATTTTTCTAAGTTACATAGAAAGCCAGTAATTACTTTTCTAAAAATTTCAAAACATTTTAATAATGTAATTTCTTATATTCACCAAAGAGTAATTGAGAGAAATAAAGGAACTATGCCATAATTTTAGTTCAGTAAATAGAGGTGCACACAAGTAAGATTTGTGCAAAATTTGACTACTTTAGCATGTGAGAAAATGGTAGTTTGTAGAAAATGGTACATGTATGCACAAAAATGCAATTTTGAAAAATTGAAGGTTTAAAATTTACAATGGATTTTCATCAATAAGGATCACAGCATTCACAAAGCACCATAACTATATTTTTGGTGTTCGGCTGTGTCTTCTTCATCCTTCCTACACCTTCTTTTCTTCATTCTTGATTCCTTGGTAAGCTTCAGAATTGCCAACTCCGACTTTGTTATTCGCTTTCTGTCCATGTATCGTATTAGTTTGGAGGTGTATTCACAGCTTGAAATTATCATCTTTTCCAGAACACCAGTATTTGCTTCACGACCATTATTAAAACACAGAACAGCATCATATACTGCAATTTGTACGATTTTAGAACCCACAAATGTAGTTTTTGGGCATTGTTACTATATCAGTGCATTGAAACTTTCATTGGGGTTCTGTGTTTCCCAATGCGAACATTTTCCCAAAAGGACTGGATCCCAAGGGCTCTGGAGATAGGTTTGATAGCATCCATCATTGCAAGAGGCAAAGAATGCTTATATCCATAATGTTCTCCAGTTGCTTAAGATCTGTTATACCTACACTAGGAATTTTCTCCTTTGGATGACAAAGCATATGCGTTTGTTTCTCATCAGTTGAATATTTGTGGAAAACACTTGTCTACGCTGCTTTCTTCATCTCCTGAAGGTTGCCAACGTTTCCCCTGATTGCTTTCCCATAATATACCTGTAAGCTCTCAATTTCTTTGGCACTAAGTTTACTAACACAGACAAATAAGGAAAACAAAGAACTATGAAAGCAGAATAGTAAACAACAGTAAGCAAAATGATCTGTGTATTCTTTTCGGAGTGACAAAGCAAAAATGTATTTACTATATCATTACAGAAGAATAAGATGATCGAACAATCTGCAATGAATGTACAAACTGAAAACAGATAGCCCTATATTTAAGCTAGAAAATACAGCGGAAGTACACAATAATTTGCATTTATTGAAGGGAACCTGGTGTCGTATGAACATGAAACTTCCCACAATGAAACTTCAAAGACCGTAGATGCTGAAAATGATACTTTTCAAAAATCACAAACACGGACAATTTTGAACCCAAACACGGACATCCCCCCTTAAGACCCCAGTTAGTGCCGTTCAATGTGCGTAACAAATTGATCCGATGACAAATATTAGCTTGTAAATTGGAGAAGTTGGCATTCCAAGAGAGCTGTTTGTCCACAGTGACACCAGGCACTTCACGCCATTTTGTAATAGTATTGGTAGTAATGTAACATGCAAACGGTCTGGATTTCGTGCTATAAGTAGTACTTGTTTCGTTAAAGTCCAAATAACGTCATTTGAGATTTCGATGGATTTAATATTTTTAAAAAAATCATATAAAATTTTAATAAAAACTAAGTTTTATAGAACCTAGTTTCTAGAAAGATTTTGCGGAAAGTTGGTTCTGACGCAAAATTTAAAAAAAAAAGAAAAAAAAAGAAAAAAGAAAAAAAAGATGCTTCAAATGGCTTAACGGTAATCATGACTTAGGGTAAACCACAACTTTTTTGAACAAAAATATAACAAAGCCTTCTTTAAACATAAATAACCAACCGTTGTCTACACTTTCATCTGGATGTTCTAATTAGTCCATCTTTTGACAGCAAATATGATTCACGTAGTGATATAAAAACAGGTTTCCTTTTTGGGAATGATCTGGATGCCCGTTTAGCATAAAGAATTACTTGCTCCCAGATAGCAAAATACGAAATATTCATTGGTTGTATAAAGTAATATTTTAAATGTCTAAAATGATGTTAAAGAAGGAAATAATTATTTATTATTATATGAAATTTAAATTGGAGGAAACTTAATTGGTTCTCCTCAAGCAATGTAATATAGATGTATTTGTTTGAAATGTGTCACAATGTACCTTCTTTTCAAAGGCTTTTTTAAAAATATTTTTCTTACATACTATTTTTTGTTTCCTAGTAAGAAAATATTAATAAATCATTAGCTTTTGATTTTTTTGCGTTTTCGCTTAAAATAAGGACATGCTTTATATATATATATATATATATATATATATATATATATATATATGATTAACTATCCTTATTTGAATCAAAAATAATGCCCCCTCCAAACTTTCCGATAATTAATGTTTCCTAAAAGCTCTACTTTTAAGAGAAAACTTTTGAATATATATATATACTACTATATACAGGGTAGGCACAAATTTGTTTTCCCCAAAACAAGTAGGTCTAAGGAGAGAAAAGAAATAAGCGTGCTTTTTCTTTCCTTTACCACAACTGGCACTATTGTGTGTTTTATTATATCTTGGTCTGGGTCTGGTAATCATACTTTCGTACGTATTTTGTTTAGAACTTGTTTAGTGAGTGAAGTTGTACCGAAAAGTATATGTACCGGGATGAATCGCAAATTAGCAAAGGAGCAGCGTGTTTTCGTGCTACAAGCTTGGTGAAAACGCAACAAAGTAACTCGGTAACAGTAGACTTCAGGAGAACATTTCCAGGCGTGGAACCACCATCACGTCAAGCCGTAAGAAACTTGAACCAACGATACGAGGCTACAGGTTTTGTGGATAATCTACGGGAAGCAGAGACCACAAAGCATACGAAATGAAGGAAACACTGAAATTATTGCTCAGAGCTGTGTACTTAGCCCGAAGAAGTCTATCAGAAGGCGCGCACGTAACCTGGAAAAGACACGTACACTCATGTCCAAAATTATTGTCGCATGTCTATAAATATATTGTTCTACGAATTTAATTTGATAACGAATTCGTCCGGTATTTCTTATAATGTTAGTATGTGTAATATCTACAAAGAAGGTATGTGACAAATTTCATATCCAAAGGCAGTAAATAAGAACAATAAAACGAAAATAAAAATTTATTGTCCATCTAACAACATTTTGTTTTACTCATTCTAATTTTCGTATTTAAAATTCTTTTCCTATGAAATTTATCACAAATATACATTTCTCAATTATACACACAGTATCAGTATTAAAAGTACCCTGCAAAATCAATATCAAATTATATTCTTTTATATTCTTACAAGAAGACAGTTATAGATATGCGACAATCATTTTGGGCATGCGTGTACCTCTTTAAGGAACATATTACAGGATTTTAAGATGAAACCTTACCGGAAAAAGCTTCTGTACGTGTTGCGCGAATGTGATCAGAATCGAGGTGTTGAGTTCTGTGAGTGGTTTCTCATTCGGAACGAAGCTGAGAGATGCTTCTGTAAAGGAATTTTGTGGATAGATGAGACCTCATTCAAGATGAACGGTCGCATAAACAGATACAATTGTATTTATTGGAGGGATCCAATCTACACCCAACTGTTGAGTTGAGTTGATTTTGAGTTTAACGTCCCTTTCAGCAATGAGGCTATGTGAGACGGGACCTGAGTTCCCGTCGGGAATCGAACCTGAGTCTCCCACGCCCACACCAAACTGTGACAAAAAAAAATTAAACGTCCCTGGTATCACTGTTTGGGGTGGTAGATCTATTTAGAGTGGTAGTGTCATAGAACGTGTCATACTTGATCGCTAAACGAACGATAATTGACATGATCGCGAACTGGAATACCTCAAATTAGATAGTCAAAATATTATGTATCTTTAGATACTGACTCTTAACTCGGAGAAAAGAGTCACACACACACACACACACACACACACAAATTATTATGGAAAATAAAAATAAAATTACCTTTAGAACTGACAACTACCTTCATACGATAATAGTACAGCCATTTTTGAGTATCCTTGAGGTCATTAGAGAAACTGAGAAAACTCGTAATTTTCAAAGTGAATGCTTCAAGACTGAAGCTTGAGGGTAAACTGGTGAATATTTAGCTCGAATATACATCGTAGAAGACAGCACAATACACCAATATACTGAGTAACCCACAACAGAGATTACAGAATTAACTTTGTTATATGTTCATGGATAATTGATCATCCTATTAATAAATAAGGGATTTAATCGTAAATAAGGCAAATAATACACCATGAAAATATTATTTTTGCTTGACGATAATGGGGCAGTAGAAATTTGCATTCCTTTATGGAAATATTTTCGGGCTTCTAGTTATCGGAACATTCTGTTTTTGCAGTTTTGGATGAAATGAGTATATATTTTTGGTATATGGGAATTGTACTTATAATAATAATAATAATAATAATAATAATAATAATAATAATAATAATAATAATAATAATAATAATAATAATAATAATAATAAGAATAAGAATAAACTGTGCTGAGAATAGCTAAAATGTAGCAAAATTACAGCAACTTTTCATATTCTACAACGTTATTTTAACACTATAATATAGTAAATGAGATAAATAATAATTAACTTATTAACATGAAATTGATAATAAGATGAACTCTGACAGTGGAGTTTATGTCAATTCCTAAAACACTGAAACGTCAAAAATTGAAAGTAAAGATAAAAACAACTACTAAGTTATATATTGAAGCTTTCCTGGCGATGCCATCATATTGGCCTGAAGATGAGGACGACGTAAGCCCTCGAAACGTCGCAAGATATAACAGTATTTACCTGGCTGCTAGCCCGAGAAGACTTGTTCACAACTACTAAGTTATATTAAAAGTTCTAAAATAAGGTCACATTTAAATATATGCCCATGGATAATTATATATTACAGTTTATTAAAAGTCTAAAGATTAAAATATGACTCCTATTACGTGGTTGCAATAAAATGTTTACCCTTGTACCGTATATTGGAACTTTAAAATTCACATTTTTAAAAATATAGTCCACGTTACATCGGTTGTCAATCATCTTTTCTACAAGTACAAAGAAAATTAATTTTCTCCTGTCAGCCAGTGGTTCCAATTTAAAGTATGTTATCCAATATTCATACGTGCTACAGTAATAATCAAGTCCTTACTTAAAACAAAGTATTTCTAATAAAATACTTTCGGACCATTTCAGGTTTGTTCAGGAGAATATTTGTAAGGCTGTTCCAAGTCACCGATGTACATTCTAGTTTCTGATAATAATAATAATAATAATAATAATAATAATAATAATAATAATAATAATAATAATAATAATAATAATAATAATAATAATAATAAACTTTATTTTACGTGCTGAGAACAGCTAAAATACAGCAAAAATACAGCACTTTGTCTTATTCTACATTATTTTAGCAATGAATATATAATACTAGTGATAAAATTATGATTACATCTATATCATTAATTATTAATAATAAAAACATTGACAGTGTAGTGTACGTCAATTATTAAAACAAAGAAGTGTCAAAAATTAAAAGTAATAAAATAAAATAAAATAAAAATAAAAAGTACTAAGTTACGTATATTTAAAATTCTAAAATAAAGTCATATTTTAAGATATGCATTCATTATAGCTTTCTAAAATCCTACAGATTAAAATATGTTTTCTATTATGCGGTTGCAATAAAATTTTTGCCCTTGTACCATATGTTGGAACTTTAAAATCAACATTTTTAAAAATATAGTCTGAGGTATATTGGTTGTCAAGTAACTTTCCTACAAATACAGATTCAATCAATTTTCTCCTGTCAGCCAGTCGTTCCAAATTAAAATACGTTATCCAATGTTCATACGTGCTAGAATAATAGTCAAGTCCTAACTTAAAACAAAGTATTCTAATAAAACACTTTTGCACCATCTCGAGTTTGTTTACGAGAGTTTTTGTTAGGCTGTTCCAAGTCACTGATGCATATTCTAGTTTCGACCTTACCAGTAATTTATATAAGAGTACATATGTATTTGATTGACAGAAAGCAGGCCATTGATTAAACAGGTAACCAATTATTTTTCTTGCTTCATTACATACATTTTGTATATGATCACCAAAGCTTAGTGACCTGTCAAATGTTACACCTAAATCCTTTATTGTGTCAACTTTCTGTATTACAGTACCTTGTATTTCGTATTGACTTACATAGTATTGCGATTTGTTACTGTAGGTCATGCACTTAGTTTTCAGACAATTGATACTCATACCGTTATCCTTGCACCACATAATGATTCTATTTAAGTCATCTTGTAGCCTATCGTTGTCCTCAATATTATTTACTACACTAAAAAGCTTAATGTCATCAGCATAAAGTAAAACCTTTGAATGATTTAAGACTGTTGGTAAGTCATTAATAAAAATAGAGAAAAGTAATGGGCCCAGAGGAGAACCTTGAGGAACACCGTTACTAATACTGGCTGAATCTGACATGACATTTCCAATTTTAATTTGGTATGTTCTACCAGTCAAATAGCTTTCAAAAAATTTCAGGTACAAGGGTGTTACACCTGTATTTGACAGTTTTTTTAACAGCAATCTATGGTCAACTGAATCAAAAGCTTTACTCATGTCAATGTATATGACATCAGTTTGTGATCTACTTTTCATTGCATAGTAGATAAAATCCGTTATTTCACAGAGATTGGTTACAACTGATTTCCCTTTATAAAAGCCATGCTGTGATTTTTGCAATATATTTTTTACATTAAAAAACAAGTGTTTGTGAATGATGGTTTCAAAAATTTTAGAAAATATGTTCAATAAGGTTATCGGCCTGTAGTTGTTCGGATTTAACTTGTCATTATTCTTGTAAACCGGTACCACATGTACATGTTTCCATTTAGATGGGAATGACCCTGTTCTTAATGAGGTATTGTATATTTTTGACAAGACTGGGGCTATTTCTTTCGAACATGCTTTAAGGATATAATTTGGAAAGCTCCCAGGTCCTGAAGATGCTAATGGCCGAAGTTTGCCTATTACTTCAGTAACATCATTTTCACATATTACTGGAATCGTTATATTATTGCTGTTCAGATTACTAACTACAGCACAATCTAGGGTATTAACTTTTAAATTAAAATTATTGTAAAATACATCTTTAAAAACTTCAGCAATTTGCTTTGTCCCTGTAATGGTGGTACCATTGAACAAAATTCTATTTGGTACAGTTTTGTCTTGAGACTTTTTAAAGTTATTCCAAAAATACACTTTGTTGGTACAAATACTATTCTCCAATTGCTCAAAATAACATTTTTTAAGTTTATTGTACATTCTTTTAACATTTTTTCTTAAAACCGAAAATTTTTCATAAATGACTAAATTACCAGTTTTCTTAAATTTTACAAAATATTTTGTTTTTTTATTAATTAATGCTTTTAACTCTTTAGTAATCCAAGGAGCTTTGTATTTCTTCTTTTGTATAATATGCTTTCTCGGTACATTTGCTTTCAATATATTTTCCAAACAATCTTGCAATAATACCGTACTGTTATTTACATTTCCTGAAAACCTATCTACTTTCATCTCATTTTTAATGTCCTCGTATAATTGATAAAAGTCAGCTCTTACATAGTCATATAACTCACCTTGAGCTTGAGCTGTATCTGCATTTAAGAAATTTAACTTTTCGTCAACCTGCCATTCGAATACAAAAGGTGGGTGAAACCTATCTACCTTGACTAATGGACTCACATCAAACCATATTGAGCATTCAGTAATATCAGTTAGAACAAGATCCAATATATTATACGGCAACTGAGAGTCGTATGGTTGATTATACTGCTTTAAGCTAAATATAGACGCTAACTCTAACATCTTCTCAGCTTTTGTTTTTAAATAAGAATGCTTTGTTTTTACAATTCCATTATGCCAATCAATACCTGCAGAATTGAAATCCCCAAGAAGCAACATTTTCAAACTTTTTTCAATTAATAACTTATTCAGCCAATCACAATAATTTACAAATTCTTTGGGTGGCAAATTAGGTGGAAGATAATGCAAACCTATTAATATAGGGGGATTATTGGGTATATATAACTTTATAATAATCACATCTAGGTTCGGAAACGGTACCTGTACTACGTCATACATTAATCTTTTATTTACAAACATAATACAACCTCCAACTGTACTTTTGTTTGTCAGTTGAAGGTTTCTGTCTTTACGTATAACGTTATATTGCTCAGTAAGCTGTTCAAAATGAACTTTGTCGTGTTTAAACCAACTCTCAGATATGCATATTAAGTCATAATCAGTGCAATTAACTTCGTCAATAAAGTCTGATTCTTTACTATTTAAACCATTTACATTTTGATAAAACAATATAATTGACTTATCTAATTGATTGCTCATTATGTTTCTATTTAGTTTAAACAGTATTTACACACACAATATCATCTCTGAGTCTTCCATAGAATTCAGTAAAAAGTACTCCTTCCGGCCATACATATAATTATAATAATAATAATAATATAATAATAATAATAATAATAATAATAATAATAATAATAATAATAATAATAATGAATAAAATGAAGCTGTAAATTATTTGCTATTAAAGTGAATAAACTAAGTATTAACATAAAAACGTAATTGCAAAAATAACGCAGAGTATGTGTTAAATAGGAGATATGTTAGAGAATAAATACTTCGACTTCTATAGAGCCTACGTTCTTGAAACTCTATGTTTAGATTAATTTCAATACAAAATATTATTATAAATGTGTATATGCCCCGTAAAGTATCGGAGGGATCAATATATAACAATTTTCATACTGTACAATACGCCTGTGTTGATGCATTTTTTTTTTTTTTTTTTTTTTTGTCAGAAACAAGTCGCGTAGATAAAGTTGTCTTATATATGTGTTCAACGTGTAAGGCTTAGCCTTAGAGAGATTAAAGAAAACACTCAGAACACCAAAAGAGGACACATATATTGCACTGTACTAAAATATTCTCAGTGGAAAATCCAAATTATTTACGTCAAAAGTCCTTTTAGTTGCATGTTGCATGTTTTATGCTTTAAATGGATAATGAATTGCCCTTATCGGGATTCCATCCCGTTACTCCTTTGAACATGGAAAATCGACACGCAACACTCCGAGCAAACATTCGAGCGAAATCTACATTTTCAGGTGCTTTATGTAATAAGAGTAGTACATATATCAGCAAACTAACGTTCTTCTTCTTAATAAAAAAATGTGGTGGTCAGCAACAGAAAAATATATCACAAGTACAATTTGTTTACATCAGGGGTTTTCAAACTTTTTGCAGTTGAGGTTCCCCTCAACCACAAAATTTGAACGCGCCTCCCCTGTCAAAAATGAAATGTGTCACCAACATAAATACATGTGTTCCTAAAAGAAAGACTATCACTATGATAAACTATGTTTCATTTATTAATCACTAATGGAAATGAAACGACCGTCTTTGGAATGTGCAGATTATTGGAAGATTTCTTCTTCTCCAAAGAACTTTCAGACCATATGACAGGTGTCTAATATTACTGAATTTTGTAGATTTGTTAGGAGATATTTTACGTTTATCTGTACAAATTGTGTCACAGTACTTTTAGATTCGATTGAGATAATGATTGGTCTTGTAATTTTCTGACATTTCCGTAACTATTTGATTTTGTCAGCCAGGTCTTTATATTAGGTTACTTTCGTACGGAATGTTGTACCTACGTGTAAGTCAATGGTACTGCTACATCTATGAAGGTTACTTCTTGGTCTATTGTATGGATAATAGTGATATCAGGTCTGTTTGCATTTAGCATTACATCCGTTCTAATTTCTCGATCCCAGTAGAGTTTATATTTGTCGTTTTCAAGTACTGGACTTGGCTAGTACTTGTAGAATGGTTTAGTACCAGTGACTAGTTCCATGTTCCATGCCAAAAACTGACTATAATAATAATAATAATAATAATAATAATAATAATAATAATAATTATTATTATTATTATTATTATTATTATTATTATTATTATTATAAAAAGTTACGTCATTTTCTTTCAACAGCTTTCTTTTCACACGTTACTTGCTGCTTAATTGTAGGTTTTCAACAGAAAATATATGTACTAAAGATAACTTATTTTATTTGTTTCCTAAATTTTGGCCGCAAAAAATGTAATATTTTACTAGTTGTATGCACGTCGCAGTTTAGAGTGTATATATCATTGTTAAGAGTATGTGCTTCATTTTTAAAAGCATGTGTGTCACAGTTAGGAGAAACTAAATGACAACAACAACAGATACAATCTGCTACTCAGCTGTATATTTACATATACAGCCCACAAATAGGTAAACAATTTGTTCCAGCATTCCAACTATCATTATTTATTACTGCCAATCAACGACATATATTTTAGCGTCATAGAAATTTTGTTGTTCCTTGATTTTTCTCGAAAACCACGCATGAGATTTTATCTTCAAACATTTTTATCCAGCTAAGCTCATCTGTCACATCTTTGGACAGCTTAAGCTCATCTGTCACACCTGTAGACAGCTTAAGCTCATCTGTCACATCCTTGGACAGTTTAAGCTCATCTGTTACATCTTTGGACACCTTAAGCTCATCAGTCACATCTTTGGACACCTTAAGCTCATCTGTCACATCTTTGAATAATCTTATAGTTGAACAAAAATTAAAATTTCAAGATAATTATAATTTTGGGCTATATGTAACTCACTGTACCAGTGGTTTCCAACCTTTTTTTGAGTGACGACACAGTTTTCTGAGTTCCCGCGAAATCATGTCATACTTAGCTGATTTGTTTGTGTTAATAATAATGTAGATTATAATAGTGTAAAATTATAAATTTCTATGATGTAGTACCTCGATGCAGTATTGAGGATTGTTACTGTGCTGGAGACGTTGAGTGGTACAGATTGTTTCAAAATTGATTTTTAATTAATTATTAAATGTTTCGTAATTTTTTAATTCCAAAATTTCGCAACAAGACTTATGAGACTATATGAGACATCAGTTTAGTTGAGTTGATTTTGAGTTTAACGTCCCTTTCAGCACGTAGGCTATATGAGATGGGACCTAGTAATTAACATGGAATCCGAATCACATGAGCTCCCGCTGGAAATCAAACCCGGGTCTTCCACGCCAAAGGCGCATATGCTAACACCTTAGCCACGAAGGAGCTCGTGAGACATCAATGTATCGCGAGAAATCGGTTGGAAACTACTACCCTATATTATGTACTGTCATCTTGCTGGTGTCATAATGTACAGCTTGATGTGAGCATAGTATCAGTTTCATTTTAAATGACTGTGTAATTATCTCAAAACATCAATTTTCGGCTTTACAAAAAGTTATCTTTTTCTGGACTTTCTCGAAGACTATATATGAAGATTGAGTCTAGCATGGCATTTTGTTCAGCTGAATGAAGCTTATGATTAGTATGCCTCATTCTTAAATATATTTCTATGTTAAGTATATTAATAATATAGTAGAATTATATAGTTTTGTCTTATGACTATGTGTGCATAATGCTTACAAACATAAGGAACTGATGAAGGGTTCCAGCTCATATTGTCTGAAAGAAGTTTGTAATAAAACTTTGAGGTGAAAAAGAAATTAATTTATGTCCTCAGAAAGCTTTTTTATATTTGTAATACGTTTCTAGTTCATCAATGGAGCTCTTTTACAGCTACATTTACTAACAAACACACAGTTAACTAATGACACACATACATCACTAAATCTTATTATTGACATACATGTTCATTAATATATTCAACCACCTAATTATGTGCAATTTTGTTCCACAGTCTCTTACCATCTATGTGACAGCTGGGTAACTTCATTCTCTAACAGCCTTGCATCCTGTCGGATAATGAACTGTTACAGACGAAGCAATTAAAGTTTTCAACATTGAAGAAATTCTGCAGGAATTCCAATAGGTAATTAATCCAATAGGTAATTAATTGCGAGTTATAGTTAATATGGCAGATAAGGTAAGACATCCCAGTCAGGCAATACTAGTTTTTAACGCCTCTGCAAAAAGGCGTGTGGTTCTGTTCATATACAAGACATCTTTCTTCCGAATGGTCATTTCTGAACTCTTCGAATCGATTGCTGCCGAATTCAGTTTGAAACAGTATCTACATGAGGAAATTTAATATTTGGTAGTCCACCATTTCCCTCTATCATTTAAAGTGTGTAAAGGTGGTTTGTTTCTGATTTTACCGAGAAATATTACCATACGTATCATGTGGTTGTATAGCTTAATACTAGGGATGGCCAAAATTTTCCGGAATCCGGATTCCGGAAATTTTGTTTTCCGGAATCGGAAAATTTACTTTCCGGATTTCGGAAAAATTCCGGAATTCGGAAAAATTCCGGATTTCGGAAAAATTCCGGATTTCGGAAAAAATCCGGAATCCAGAAAAATTCCGGATTTCGGAAAAATTCCGGAATTCAGAAAAATTCCGGATTTCGGAAAAAATCCGGAATTCGGAAAAATTCCGGAATCCAGAAAAATTCCGGAATTCGGAAAAATTCCGGAATTCGGAAAAAATCCGGAATTCGGAAAAATTCCGACATTCGGAAAAATTCCGGATTTCGGAAAAATTCCGGAATTCAGACAAAATCCGGAATTCGGAAAAAATCCGGATTTCGGAAAAATTCCGACATTCGGAAAAAATCCGGAATTTTTCCGAAATCAGGAATTTTTCCGATTTTACTTTCCGGATTCCGGAAAGTAAAAATTCTGGAATTGGCCATCCCTAGCTAGTAGCTGTTAAAAGAGAAACACAATAATGAATATATATACTGTATTAGTTTCTTGTAGTTGGATATGTCTTTATCACTTACGTAGACAATTGCTACTGCAGTTATTTACTGTTTTATAAGGGTCTTATTTTCACACACAAAAAAGTCGCCGGTATGTCTCAAACATTATCGCGTTCCCACCTACAGCTACTCCAAAGCACTGCAAACTACTTTGTAACCAGGCGAAAGGCAGTGGAGGAAAAGAAATCTCAACAAATATTCTAATAACATTCGCTTATTGTCAACATACCTACAGTGAGCGCAGAAAGTGTTCGTACACCGTGCATACTTTATATTGAAAACAGCTAGCATGAGAACGGGAGGTGGAAAATATATATATATAACCAGAATTAAGACTACACATTCATACATTTTATTTCTATATACAAGAGAAAGGCCAAACAAACACAATCACTGTTTTGTTCAGAAGAAAAGAGAGAATTCCTTTTTTGTAAACGCAAAATGTCACCGTACACTTATGCTTGAATTAGTGCTTATAAAGTATATTACGTTATTTAATATTTTGTGGGATTACCCTGTGCGTTAATGATTGTCTGTAGTCTTCGTGGCATTGATTTCACCTGTAGTAGTTCGTAGTTCTGTAGCTTCGGGACTGATTATGTCCCATTCTTCTTGAATAGCTTTTCTTAGGCCTTCTTTAGTAGAGACAGGGCCGGCGCGAGAGAGGGTCGAGCCGTGCCACCGCCCAGAGCGGCAAGTCTAATGGGCGGCAAAATTTGAAAAAGAAAAGAATACTATCAAAATATAATGCTTCGTAATAGGCTCACATGGAAAAATAAGATTGTGTTAACCTGAGAATGTAATTGAACTTACTTCACTCACATTCAAGAAATACTCTCTCAGGAAATTCAGAGCATTCCTCCTCGTTTTCAATTATCAAACTACTAGCCACAGGTATCTCGTTCAATATTTCCCTTGCAGCAGTGTAGATAGGATTTTGAGCTAGAGTGCATAAGATTATCACGGTGTCTTTTTATATTTTTTTCTATTCAATAATGTTCTAACGCTCCGCTCCAAGTATGCAAAAGGTACACTCCCACTTGAGACAGGCCGTTCTAGCCTGTAGCATTCAGGGGCGGATCCAGGACGGACTTCTGGGGGGCGGTGGGTTGTAATACTGCTACTTAGAGCTACTTTTAAGAGCGTCAAAAAATAAACTATATATTTTATTTATATATAAAATAAAAAAGTTTCCTCTTCGGGGGGGGGGGAGATCGCCCGATCGCCCCCCCCCCCTGGATTCGCCCCTGGTAGCATCTAGAGACATTTAGGTTCTAATAGCGAGTTTTTGACCAATTTACAAATTGTTCATTCCGAATATAGTAAATCGTACAGCGTATTATTTCTTGAGAAATGTTTCATTTTTTGTATAGCTAAAAAAAAGTTTATGACTTTTTTTTTCTGCGTCAGTTCAACGTTGGGCCATACTAAAGGAACATATTAGTAGTCTCACTTTAAGATCATAATCCACCACAAGGTGGGAGAGCCGAATTGATGCTCTGACTCAGTTATCAAATATAGGAAGTTTATGATGCCTTACTTCAAATAAGTAATGACTAGAGACCGGATGTTTAGGCACTAAAAACCTGGAAAATAGGCAGGCAAATAGGCACTTAAAATTTAAAAAATAGGCAGTAAAATAGGCATTAAAATGTAACTCGAAATAATGAAGATAAATACTCAATACCATTAAAAAATAGATTCAAGTCATAGATAATGTTCAAAGAATATAGAAACATACCTGTTTGTTAAATAATATCTTCTTTTACTGTGTATACAAAAACGAGGTATGTTATGTATTGCACATACTGGGTGAATCTGAAAGATGTGCACATACTTCGGGAGGTGATTCGGGACATGAAAAGAAGACAAAAAGTGCTGTTGCCTGTTGTCGAATTCTGCGTCGTGTTCGAGTGATAGGAGTGTCAAATTGGAATCGAAATCGAATCCTGACAATTGGAACGGGACATAAAGATGCGCACATACTTCAGATGATGATTCGTGAAATTCAAGAGGACTTTTATCTTCTTTTCATGTCACGAATCACCTCCCGAAGTATGTGAACATCTTTGAAGTTCATCCTGTATACATATTGTAACGTACCACGAGCTTGTGTTTACAAACACATAATATAAGTAAATATGTGTGTATTATGTTACGTAAATTATATATTTTCCCAATGAAGGCTTATTTTGAAGAAAATGCATAGAATAGGCAATATTAGGCACTAAAGCAATTATTTAGGCAGTAAAGGTCGAAATAGGCAAAATAGGCAAAATAAAATTGGCTTAAATCGAAACTATAACCCCCCATATAAACTTTAAAACGTTATTTTTGATCATATCTTTAATATTAAAGAATAGGCATTTTGCCTAACATCCGGTCTGTAGTAATGACAATAGAACCGATAGAATGGTCGTCCACGATGCTCTGTGTATAGCAAACCAGCTGAGTTACTTTTCTTTCCTTTACTCACTCGTTGTCTGATATGACTTTAAAGCATTGATTCTCATGTGTTGGATGCAGTAGGATTTCTTGAAAATATATCTGGGTACTTTGAGAGGAGCAGAAATTATGCAAAGTTTAAATCTTACTTAGTTGATACGATGGACTTGGCATCAGCATTAGATACGGGTGATCCACTGATACGTAATACAGTGCAAGCTCGAAGTCGAAAGAAGAGACAGTTTCAGTACGAGGCAGAGGATGAAGCTACTGAAAACATCCACAAACAAGATACAAGATCGATTTTTATTACAAAGTTCTAGAAGTGATTGTGTTAGCTTTTAAGAGAAAGATTTGAGCAACTTAAACATCACAGCGAATATTTCAATTTTCTTTGCGATATAAGTAATCGTAAAGATATAGCCTACCACCTGAACTTTTTGTCTGAAAAGTGTACTAAACTTACCACCATTTTAACACACGAAGAATTGAAAGATATTAACCCCAGTGATTTGAAAGACAAACTGAAAGTGTTATCCACTATAATTAAGCATGTGAAAGTTCACACACACAAAATAATAATAATAATAATAATAATAATAATAATAATAATAATAATAATAATAATAATAATAATTAAGGAACATGACTTTGCTCCCAATGTTAGTATTGCACGTAGAATTTTGTTAATCTTGCCTGTAACAGTGGCAAGTGGAGAAAGAAGTTTTTGGAAACTTAAGTTTATTAGAAACTATCTACACTCTTCTATGTCTGAAACACGCTTGAGTGGTCTAGCGACGATATCAATAGAACACAAATTGGCTAAAACATTGGACTACGTGATGTGATAAAGGAATTTGCTCATATCAAAGCAAGAAAAGTTTCTTTCAATTAAGATATGTTAAATTTATGTATGTCTATTGTGTTTTAGTACATTATAAGGCTTAAGCTAATCACTTACATTTACCATAATATCTGATTTACTGTATTATCTTCTTGCTCCATACTCTGTTGAAAACGCCTTTTGATATAAAATAAGCCTAAAAATTAAAATTCTTAGTCATGATTAAAGTATATTTTTAAAATTTTATTTTCTTTATGCGCTGCTCTATATTACAGATATACAGCGAAATCGAGCATACTGAATATTGTGTCAGTATAGAGTCGTTTAAATATTACGTGAACATTCCAGAAAGGTAGTTTTTTTTTTTTGTTTGTTTGTTTACTTTTCCATTTTATACATGTTTTTAAATGACACTTGAACGTTATCTGTCAAAATAAGGTTTGCGGATTAAAGGGGCGGCATGTGAAAGCACCGCCCAAGGCGGCAAAATTGCTAGCGCCGGCCCTGAGTAGAGAAGCTGTGCCTTCTGATTGTTGTCTCCAGAACAGACCATAGATGTTCTATGGGGTTCATGTCTGGGGATTGGGGAGGTGTGCGAAGCTGTTTCAAGGTATTATAAAGTAGCCACAATCGAGTATTTTCCGCTGTATGTTTGGAGTCGTTGTCTTGCTGAACAATAAATTGTTTTCAAGAACCATCTTCTGCGCACTAGTATGGAGATTTTCCTTTAATATGTTAATATACACTTTGTGGATCATCACTCCATCGATAAGGTGGAGACGACCCACCCCTGAGGCACTCATACAACCCCAGACGAGCACGGACCCTCCTCCGTGTCTTACTTTAGGGACGAGATTTTGAGGATTCATCTCTGTATTCACCTTGCGCCATACAATACGCCTCCCATTGGACTCGATAAAGTTAAATTTACTTTCGTCCGAAAATATGACCCTATTCCAGAAAGAAGCCTGATCCCTTATTTTTATACTCTTTTTCAAACTTTAGTCTCTTTATACGATTTGTCTTGTTCACCCAGAACATTTTCCTGGCTATCCAACCATGATACCTTGCAAATATTCCGCACTGTACTGGCTGATACTTTAACACCGCGTGTTTCCAGATCCGTTGCCAATTGCACAGCACTATTTTTTGGAACCTTTTTTCTTTCCCTAATAATGTAACGTTTATCTTGTTCGCTCAACAGTCTTGGTCTTCCAGTTTTTTTTGTTTTTTTTTTTCGCACAGTGATAGAAACATTATACATCGCAATTATTGTTTGTACTGTTGTACGAGGCCTGTCTGCAAGGTTTGCTATCTTTCTCAAAGACTTACCCTTCTTATGCAATTTAATAATTACTTTTCTTGTCTCCTCATTTGTTTCTGTTCGGTTGCTTCCCACTTTGACAGCCCAACGTGCAGTTTTTTCACTTCTATTCACAACTAAACTCATTCTGTTACTCGTCATGCTATACAGAGGTGTATACTCAGGTGAATACTAGTGAACCCCAGTTGTGGTATCTTTGTTTCGTATTCGTACGTCAGGTGTACGATCACTTTTTGCGTTTACTCTATACACTTTCTACGGAATTTATTTACTTTCTGACCATTAAACTTGTCTTTGTGGTTCTTTATTGATACATTCATAAAGCTTAGTTTTCATTATTCACATTGTGTGTGTTATTACACTTCTTAAATTTTCTGTTTCTTTTTCGCAGGCATTCTCGTTTCAATAGCATAGGTGTACGAACACTTTCTGCGCTCACTGTATGTACAGTAAATACAAATTTATAATTTTTGACTTTACGAAGTGTACAATGTAATTGTTCAATAATTAACATAAGCAGGCATTCATTAATTTATATTAATATAATAATTAATAAAACTAATAAGCGGGTGATTGATGACTCAGTGGTAGAGTTTTCATCTATGGTATTCTAACCTAGGACATGTGGGTTTTCGATGGCTAATTTTGTGTTCGAAAATTTTCCCGGTGGAAGGCCTACCTTTCTTATATTTGTTCCATCATCACTCATTAACGAATTTAGTTTATAAAAACTCTATAGCCATATATTCATTCTGTCCGTCAGTGAAGCAAACAGTCTCAAGAACTATCTGATGGATTACCAATCAATTTTGGCCATGATGTACAGAGTCAATAGTTAAGAATCGAGTTCCCTGATGAATGTAATATTCAAACCGGAAGCGGTACAAATCAACCATTTCCGGTTTTAACGTTAATCATTATATAGTAAATATGGTAATAGATAGCGAGAAGCGGTTTCCAGTAATCGACATATATATAACATTCATGTAGATAGAATGTTACCCAATTTGTGCATCTGCTGAAAATAATGAGCTTAGGTATTTAGAGAGCATTTTCCGCTTTAGAAAATGTGTGCTTGGTAAAGAATGTAGAGAATTAGCTGAGTCAGGCATGTAGCTAGAATATGGTAATAGGAAGGGGGGGGGTGTCTGTCACGAAATACTGTGGTTATTTACCAGGGGCTCAATCATTCTAAACTATTTTATTGGCAACATATATTGGTTCGTTTAGCCAAGATTTCTAAATGGGGGGATGATATGAAATACTGTGGTTACACACCAGAGGCTCGATCAATCTAAATATTTTACTGACAACATACCCATATTGATTGGTTAGGACAATAAAATGAGGATATATTAGTAAGTATTTTAATTAGAAGCTATGAAGAAATCTCGAGTAAAAGAATATAAAAAAGTATTGAAAAAGATATAGTTTTCCGAGGTCATTCGAACGGTGTCGAGAATTTTGCGTCTGAGAAATTTGCGCCCTACCTCAAGAATAGGGAAAATTGCGCCTGCGATGTACCTCCACCGGGAAGTTGAGCCCTGCGAAATAAAAGAACCTATTGGAGCTTACGCATTTGCTCGGAGGGGCTGACATTACAGCATAAACAATCCTCCCCCACAACCATGCCATTTGTGATTTATTTTCATTGTGGCTATATAAGGGGAGAATAAACTTCAATATAAGCCAAAAGAACACAACGGATCAACGCAATCACTGCTTCTTCCAGAGATGATTTTGGGGGAACACTGGCCTCCCCAGAGCTCTCAGAGTGCCCCCTCGGAGGAGATCAAAATAATACGTCTATAATATAATAATAAATAGAATAGTACCAGCAGTGACCCCCCTCCGGAATACTAAGTGTGCCCCCCGGAACATTTTTTTCTGAAAGAACAACTGAACGCAATTGTGTGTTTGAATTCCAGCAAGTAAACACACTGTACATAGTTTTCTTGATAATATTACTGAACTGATTTTACATTCACTTTACATTTTCTTTTCTATATTTTGTGTCCTGAAAAGCCAAACAACTCGCAAGGATTGTGAACAGAGATATCTGGGTAGAGCCAAACAACCTTTTGTAGATTAAATTATACTCTTTGATTATATTAATAATTATATATCAGTCATTTATACTTTTTTGTAAATTTTGTAGTATAATGAAAAATTGTATTTGTATGGATTGCCCTTTAGTGAACTAAAATTGTATTTTTTTCATTTGTTCGGAATAGGGATGGCCAAAAATTTCCGGAATCCGGATTCCGGAAATTTTGTTTTCCGGAATCGGAAAATTTACTTTCCGGAATTCGAAAAAATTCCGGATTTCGGAAAAATTCCGGAATTCAGAAAAATTCCGGAATTCGGAAAAATTCCGGAATTCAGAAAAATTCCGGATTTCGGAAAAATTCCGGAATTCAGAAAAATTCCGGAATTCGGAAAAATTCCGGAATTCAGAAAAATTCCGGATTTCGGAAAAATTCCGGAATTCAGAAAAATTCCGGATTTCGGAAAAATTCCGGAATTCAGAAAAAATCCGGAATTCGGAAAAATTCCGGAT
This sequence comes from Thermobia domestica, assembly GCF_964235325.1. Classification (NCBI taxonomy): domain Eukaryota; kingdom Metazoa; phylum Arthropoda; class Insecta; order Zygentoma; family Lepismatidae; genus Thermobia; species Thermobia domestica. Next base: position 24,849 of record NW_027656338.1, on the reverse strand, counting down.
TTCGGAAAAATTCCGACATTCGGAAAAAATCCGGAATTTAGAAAAAATCGGAATTTTTCCGAGATCCGGAATTTTTCCGATTTTACTTTCCGGATTCCGAAAAGTAAAAATTCTGGAATTGGCCATCCTTAGCTAGTAGCTGTTAAAAGAGAAACACAATAATGAATAGGCTATATATACTGTATTAATTTCTTGTAGTTGGATATGTCTATCATTTACATAGACAATTGCTACTGCAGTTATTTACTGCTTTATGAGAAGGTCTTATTTTCACACACAAAAAAGTCGCCGGTATGTCTCAAACATTATCGCGTTCCCACGTGCAGCTGCTCCAAAGCACTGCAAACTACTTTTTAACCAGGCGAAAGGCAGTGAAGGAAAATAAATCTCAACAAATATTCTAATAACATTCGCTTATTGTCAACATACCTACAGTGAGCGCAGAAAGTGTTCGTACACCGTGCATACTTTATATTGAAAACAGCTAGCATGAGAACGGGAGGTGGAAAATATATATATAACCAGAATTAAGACTACACATTCATACATTTTATTTCTATATACAAGAGAAAGGCCAAACAAACACAATCACTGTTTTGTTCAGAAGAAAAGAGAGAATTCCTTTTTTATAAACGCAAAAAGTCACCGTACACTTATGCTTGAATTAATGCTTATAAAGTATATTACGTTATTTAATATTTTGTGGGATTACCCTGTGCGTTAATGATTGTCTGTAGTCTTCGTGGCATTGATTTCACCTGTAGTAGTTCGTAGTTCTGTAGCTTCGGGACTGATTATGTCCCATTCTTCTTGAATAGCTTTACTTAGGCCTTCTTTAGTAGACAAGCTGTGCCTTCTGATTCTTGTCTCCAGAACAGATCATAGATGTTCTATGGGGTTCATGTCTGGGGATTGGGGAGGTGTGCGAAGCTGTTTCAAGGTATTATAGAGTCAGGGGCGGATCCAGAGGGGGCGATCGCCCCCCCCCCCACAAGAGGAAACTCTTATTTTATATATAAATAAACCCATCCATAACAAGTTTAGAGCTCTTAAAAGTAGCAGTATTACCGCCGACCGCCCCCCCAGAAGTCCGTCCTGGATCCGCCCCTGGCAAACCTTGCAGACAGGCCTCGTTCAACAGTACAAACAATAATTGCGATGTATAATGTTTCTATCACTGTGCGAAACCATAAAAAAAATTAAAAAAAATAATAATAAAAAAAAAGAACTGGAAGACCAAGAGTGTTGAGTGAACAAGTTAAACGTTACATTATTAGAGAAAGATAAAAGGTTCCAAAAAGTAGTGCTGTGCAATTGGCAACGGATCTGGAAACACGCGGTGTTAAAGTATCAGCCAGTACAGTGCGGAATATTTGCAGGGTATCATGGTCGGATAGCCAGGAAAATGTTTTGGGTGAACAAGACAAATCGTATAAAGAGACTAAAGTTTGAAAAAGAGTATAAAGATAAGGGATCAGGCTTCTTTCTGGAATAGGGTCATATTTTCGGACGAAAGTAAATTTAATTTTATCGAGTCCAATGGGAGGCGTATGGTATGGCGCAAGGTGAATACAGAGATGAATCCTCAAAATCTCGTCCCTAAAGTAAGACACGGAGGAGGGTCCGTGCTCGTCTGGGGTTGTATGAGTGCCTCAGGAGTGGGTCGTCTCCACCTTATCGATGGAGTGATGATCCACAAAGTGTATATTAACATATTAAAGGAATATCTCCATACTAGTGCGCAAAAGATGGTTCTTGAAAACAATTTATTGTTCAGCAAGACAACGACTATAAACATACAGCGGAAAATACTCGATTGTGGCTACTCTATACAGGGGCGGATCCAGGACGGACTTCTGGGGAAGGGGCGGTCGGCAGTAATACTGCTCCTTTTAAGAGCTCCAAACTTGTTATGGATGGGTTTATTTATATATAAAATAAGAAAGTTTCCTCTTGTGGGGGGGGCCATGGCCCCGATCGCCCCCCTCTGGATCTGCCCCTGAGGTTTGCTATCTTTCTCAAAGACTTACCCTTCTTATGCACTTCAATAATTACTTTTCTTGTCTCCTCATTTGTTTCTGTTCGGTTGCTTCCCATTTCGACAGCCCAACGTGCAGTTTTTTCACTCCTATTCACAACTAAACTCATTCTGTTACTCGTCATGCTATACAGAGGTGTATACTCAGGTGAATACTAGTGAACCCCAGTTGTGGTATCTTTGTTTCGTATTCGTACGTCAGGTGTACGATCACTTTTTGCGTCTACTCTATACATTTTCTACGGAATTTATTTACTTTCTGACCATTAAACTTGTCTTTGTGGTTCTTTATTGATATATTCATAAAGCTTAGTTTTCATTATTCATATTGTGTGTGTTATTACACTTCTTAAATTTTCTGTTTCTTTTTCGCAGGCATTCTCGTTTCAATAGCATAGGTGTACGAACACTTTCTGCGCTCACTGTATGTACATTAAATACAAATTTATAATTTTTGACTTTACGAAGTATACAATGTAATTGTTCAATAATTAACATAAGCAGGCATTCATTAATTTATATTAATATAATAGTTAACAAAACTAATAAGCGGGTGATTGATGACTCAGTGGTAGAGTTTTCATCTATGGTATTCTAACCCAGGACATGTGGGTTTTCGATGGCTAATTTTGTGTTTGAAAATTTTCCCGGTGGTACTCTTGGTTCCCTTTCTTATATTTGTTCCATCATCACTCATTAACGAATTTAGTTTATCAAAACTGTATAGCCATATATTCATTCTGTCCGTCAGTGAAACAAACAGTCTCAAGAACTATCTGATGGATTACCAATCAATTTTGGCCATGATGTACAGAGTCAATAGTTAAGAATCGAGTTCCCTGATGAATGTAATATTCAAACCGGAAGCGGTACAAATCAACCATTTCCGGTTTTAACGTTAATCATTATATAGTAAATATGGTAATAGATAGCGAGAAGCGGTTTCCAGTAATCGACATATATAACATTCATGTAGATAGAATGTTACCCAGTTTGTGCATCTGCTGAAAATAATGAGCTTAGGTATTTAGAGAGCATTTTCCGCTTTAGAAAATGTGTGCTTGGTAAAGAATGTAGAGAATTAGCTGAGTCAGGCACGTAGCTAGAATATGGTAATAGGAAGGGGGGGGGGTCTGTCACGAAATACTGTGGTTATTTACCAGGGGCTCAATCATTCTAAACTATTTTATTGGCAACATATATTGGTTCGTTTAGCCAAGATTTCTAATGGGGGCATGATATGAAATACTGTGGTTACACACCAGAGGATCGATCAATCTAAATATTTTACTGACAACATACCCATATTGATTGGTTAGGACAATAAAATGAGGATATATTAGTAAGTATTTTAATAAGAAGCTATGAAGAAATCTCGAGTAAAAGAATATAAAAAAAGTATTGAAAAAGATATCGTCTTCCGAGGTCATTCGAACGGTGTCGAGAATTTTGCGTCTGGGAAATTTGCGCCCTACCTCAAGAACAGGGAAAATTGCGCCTGCGATGTACCTCCACCGGGAAGTTCGAGCCCTGCGAAATAAAAGAACCTATTGGAGCTTACGCATTTCCTCGGAGGGGCTGAGATTACAGCATAAACAATCCTCCCCCCACAACCATGCCATTTGTGATTTATTTTCATTGTGGCTATATAAGGGGAGAATAAACTTCAATATAAGCCAAAAGAACACAACGGATCAACGCAATCACTGCTTCTTCCAGAGATGATTTTGGGGGAACACTGGCCTCCCCAGAGCTCTCAGAGTGCCCCCTCGGAGGAGACCAAAATAATACGTCTATAATATAATAATAAATAGAATAGTACCAGCAGTGACCCCCCTCCGGAATACTAAATGTGCCCCCCGGAACATTTTTCCTGAAAGAATGACTGAACGCAATTGTGTGTTTGAAGTGTAATTCCAGCAAGTAAACACACTGTACATAGTTTTCTTGATAATATTACTGAACTGACTTTACATTCACTTTACATTTTCTTTTCTATATTTTGTGTCCTGAAAAGCCAAACAACTCGCAAGGATTGTGAACAGAGATATCTGGGTAGAGCCAAACAGCCTTTTGTAGATTAAAATTATACTCTTTGATTATATTAATAAATAATTATATATCAGTCATTTATACGTTTATTGTAAATTTTGTAGTATAATGAAAAATTGTATTTGTATGGATTGCCCTTTAGTGAACTAAAATTGTATTTTTTTCATTTGTTCGGAATATTATAACGGATGGAGTAACTCACTGAGACGATGAGAGGCAAGCCTAGTTCAAGTGCGAGTGCAAGTTACTTTACACAATACAATAATAAGTTGAATTGTAGGGCGCTAACATCCCAGTGCAAATATATAGCCGGCTCATTTTCCCCTCTTTTTGGGGTAGGGCGCAAACATCCCAGTGCAAGTATATTGCGAGCGCATTTTTTCCTATTTTTGTGGTAGGGCGCAAATTTCCCGGGCGCAAAATTCTCACATTCAAGGAAAATATAATGTCCGTGAAGTTGACAAGCCACTTATGTCAGACTCCAATTTCGACTTTAAACGTCGCTAGTGCTACGTTAGTGTTCGATAGTGACGCAAATCGTTAGTACTCCAACTGCATGCCAGCACGCCCACTTCTAAGAATCATCTCAAAAATGAGGTTAACCGTTAGAGCAAGTAAGTGCTCATTGGTGCCATTAACATTAACGTTAAAGCCTCCATCGTACGGCCCTTTGAGTAATAATAACACCACGTTTTTTGCTAGTCTCAATGCGTCCCTATATTCTCGCGAACATTCTGACGTGCCAAAGTTAGTTACTTTTTTTTGGGGGGGGACTATTGTTTATCTGTTATTGTTTATTGTTTATTGCTAGTCTGTAGAGTAGTTCTTACATTAATATGCCATTGTCCTTGATAATCATTGCGTATTTACAAGCAAATTTGTTATTACTGTTAGAAGATATCAAAAAACAACAGATAAAATCTACTACTTAACGGTTCATATTTTTCTTTTACAGTACATAAACGATTAATAATAATAATAATAATAATAATAATAATAATAATAATAATAATAATAATAATAATAATAATAATAATAATAATAAGACTATTCCAGCATAAAAGTTATCAATTGCATCACACTGGCAACAACGTATATTTTAACTTCATAAAAAATCGTTTCTCACGATTTTCTGAAAAACTACGTATGATAACATCTTCATTATGTCAAGTTGTTTATCTCAGTGTGATATATGTCTTACCTCTGGACAATATCACAGTAAAACAAAAATTAAATATTAGGAGTACATCGTACTTTTGGACTACATCTCATTAACCATGGGAAGATTGAGTAGTGTATACTTTAGGATGTAAGTTTCAGCTTAACTTGCATCATACATTCTTAGAATTACAAAAAGGAAATTTGTTCGTTTGCATTTGAACAAAATTCTTAGGATTACAAAAAGAAAAAATAATTTTTCCGAATTCCGGAATTTTTCCGAATTTCGGATTTTTTCCGAAATCCGGAATTTTTCCGAATTCCGGAATTTTTCCGAAATCCGGATTTTTTCCGAATTCCGGATTTTTTCCGAATTCCGGAATTTTTCCAAAATCCGGAATTTTTCCGAAATCCGGAATTTTCCCGAATTCCGGATTTTTTTTGAATTCCGGATTTTTTCCGAAATCCGGAATTTTTCCGAATTCCGGAATTTTTCCGAATTCCGGAATTTTTCCAAAATCCGGAATTTTTCCAATATCCGGAATTTTTCCGAATTCCGGAATTTTTCTGAATTCCGGATTTTTTCCGAAATCCGGAATTTTTCCGAAATCCGGAATTTTTCCGAATTCGGGAATTTTCCGATTTTACTTTCCGGATTCCGGAAAGTAAAAATTCCGGAATTGGCCATCCCTAGTTCGGAATATTATAACGGATGGAGTAACTCACTGAGACGATGATAGGCAAGCCTAGTTCAAGTGTGAGTGGAAGTTACTTTACACAATACAAAAATAAGTTGAATTGTAGGGCGCTAACATCCCAGTGCAAATATATAGCCGGCGCATTTTCCCCTCTTTTTGGGGTAGGGCGCAAACATCCCAGTGCAAATATATTGCGAGCGCATTTTTTCCTATTTTTGTGGCAGGGCGCAAATTTCCTGGGCGCAAAATTCTCTCGTCAAGGAAAATATAATGTCCGTGAAGTTGACAAGCCACTTATGTCAGACTCCAATTTCGACTTTAAACGTCGCTAGTGCTACGTTAGTGTTCGATAGTGACGCAAATCGTTAGTACTCCACAGATAACGTGTGCTTTTTAAATAATGGATATAGGTCTTCTAACTGCATGCCAACACGCCCCTTCTAAGAATCATCTCAAAAATTAGGTTAACCGTTAGAGCAAGTAAGTGCTCATTAGAGCTATTAACATTAATGCCTCCATCGTACGGCCCTATGAGTAATGATAATAGCACGCTCTTTGCTAGTCTCAATGCGTCCCTATATTCTCGCGAACATTCTGACGTGCCCAAGTTAGTTACTTTTTTTTTTTGCAACTATTGTTTATCTGTTATTGTTTATTGCTAGTCTGCAGAGTAGTCCTTACATTAATATGCCATTGTCCTTGATAATCATTGCGTATTTACAAGCAGTTTGTTATTACTGTTAGAAGATATCAAAAAACAACAGATAAAATCTACTACTTAACGGTTCACATTTTTCTTTTACAGTACATAAACGATTGTTGATAATAATAATAATAATAATAATAATAATAATAATAATAATAATAATAATAATAATAATAATAATAATAAGACTATTCCAGCATAAAAGTTATCAATTGCATCCCACTGGCAACAAGAGACGCATATTTTAACTTCACAAAAATTAGTTTCTCACGATTTTCTGGAAAACTACGTATGATAACATCTTCATTATGTCAAGTTGTTTATCTCAGTGTGATATATATCTTACCTCTGGACAATATCACAGTAAAACAAAAATTAAATATTAGAAGTACATCGTACTTTTGGACTACATCTCATTAACCATGGGAAGATTGAGTAGTGTATACTTTAGGATGTAAGTTTCAGCTTAATTTGCATCATACATTCTTAGGATTACAAAAAGGAAATTTGTTCGTTTGCGTTTGAACAAAATTCTTAGGATTACAAAAAGAAAAAAATAATTTTTCCGAATTCCGGAATTTTTCCGAAATCCGAATTTTTTCCGAAATCCGGATTTTTTCCGAAATCCGGATTTTTTCCGAAATCCGGATTTTTTACGAAATCCGGATTTTTCCGAAATCCGGAATTTTTCCGAATTCCGGAATTTTTCCGAATTCCGGATTTTTTCTAAATTCCGGAATTTTTCCGAAATCCGGATTTTTTCCGAAATCCGGATTTTTTCCGAATTACGGAATTTTTCTTAATTCCGGATTTTTTCCGAATTCCGGAATTTTTCTAAATTCCGGGTTTTTTCCGAATTCCGGATTTTTTCCGAAATCCGGAATTTTTCAGAAATCCGGATTTTTTCTAAATTCCGGAATTTTTCCGAATTCCGGATTTTTTCCGAAATCCGGAATTTTTCCGAATTCCGGAATTTTCCGATTTTACTTTCCGGATTCCGGAAAGTAAAAATTCCGGAATTGGCCATCCCTACTTAATACCCATTTCTAATCAAGATGATCGTTTCAGAAATAAGTCATAGAAAAGTACGAAAATACATCTTCATGTCCTCCATTTTTACATTTCGTTTCAATGTACTTAGACTGTACAAAACTATATAAAACCCTCAGTGAACAACTTGTCGAACACATTGCACAGTAATCTTCTGCCTCTGTTATTTATGCCAGGTTTACACAGATGTAATACACGTTCACGTCGCAATGCCATGTATACGATATTGCATTGTAATATATAAACTATTGTTGCTATCCAATATAGATTGCAAAGATTTAAGAAGAACATTTATATCCTGGGCACGCATGTTCTTCGCCAACTGTTCAGGAAAGCTCTGATGTTATATTTCAATAGTGTTCCTTACAACTCTATGAGCTAGTCAATAGGTGGTGTAGCATTCCATAGTATGCTACATGGAGTTGGTTACAGTGGCAAATTTATCTTAAAGTTATATGATGGTACGACAAACGTTTATCTCCTGTTTGCAGTGTCACAAGCACAATTTCGCATCATATGCATATGTGGTGATAAACAAGTACTGTATCCATAGATTCTTCAATTATTTATATATTTTTTGCCCGCCCTAGTTTCATCGTTGTTCTCTCATTTCTTTCTAAATAAAGACCCTATTGGGGCCGCGGTGGCTCAGTGGTAGAGCGTTCACCTCTGGTGCTTGGGGTTCCGGGTTCTTTCCCAGCCCCAGCCAAGTGAAATTTGTGGTGGACAAACACCGTGTGCATGGGTTTTCTCGGGGTTCTCCCGTTTCCTCACACTTTCTTCATTCCACCATTTCATTCATCACTCATCATCACCGTCTCCTTTAGCCTAACCGGCATAACCGTGGGACGTACAACTTAAAGATTTCATTTCATTTTTTAAAGACCATATCAAAACATGGAATGTTAAACTAAATATTTTGTTTCCGTAATTTGTTTAATGATTAATCAAGATCATCGAAAAAGAAGAAACAAATACTCATTTTACGAAAAACGTCTGTGAATCATAAAAAGCAATGGGACAATGAAGTAAAAGTACAGGGTGTCCAATACACAATGCAACACGGAGTTTGGGATAGTAGAACTTTCGAATCTGAAGTGGTATACAAATAATGGTAATACCAAAATAAAGCTTTGTTCATGCATATATTTTAAAAGTAGGAAGCAATGATTGAAGTACACTAGAAACCACATAGTGTTGTCAGATGTAACCGAAGGTGTAAATTTTTTTCTTTCTTTCTTTTTTCTTTTTTTCTTTTTTTCTTTCTTTCTTTCTTTTTTTTTTTTTTTTTTGCAAAACATGTAAACCGACTCATAACTCATAGGTATGGATGTTCTATCGTTAATTTTCAGTCTGTTTAGTTGGATTAGCTTGTAATCTATGCAGTAGAAAAAAGAATTTTTCATTTCTACCAATAACTAATCGGATGAGGTCTCTGTAAGGGGGAACTAGGGAAATCGTAGTTCTTATAAGTTAACACTCTAAAGTGGCAACATTGCTGATGTTTTAGTGCATCAAAATGTGTGTTAATGACCTGTCTACATTATGCAATTCCTGAAAACAATGAAAAAGAAACTTTGAAATTATCATGATAAAACTTTTACTTACATGCACCCGGCAACACTGCTATTCATTTCTATGGGGCTATTTAAGGCAAGAGGTATACAAGAACAATTCTCGAACTATTCAAGACCTGGAAACGATCATTCGCAGTGCCATTGAGAACATTAACACTTCTACTCTTCGTTAAGTTGCTGCCAACCTGGTGAAACATGTGAATCAGTGTTTGAATCAAACAGGGAACAATTCCAACATCTGCTGTAGAGCTGATAACTCATTTCTGAGAGTATTTTATTTTATCTGTATTTTATAAGGGGCGTTTTCTTAGTATAAGTTATAACGCAGCATTTGTTAATATAAAATACTAAACTGTTAACTATATTCTACTAACAGGAATCAAGATCCTAACTATTTTCTACTGATAATATGAATCAAGATCCTGTTGTATTTGTTAGAATCAGTAATTGAATTAATCTTCTTATACATTTTAGATCATAAGCATAAAGTAATGGTTGCGAGTATTTGACGGCAGATGATAAGAAATTAATGCAAAGTAAGAATACTAAAGGACCTAAATTAAATCCTTGTGGAAACGGATGATGCAATATAATGAGAAGACGATCCATATTGAAGATAACTGTATATTTCCGATTGAGTAAATATGAAGATGGTAATTTTAGTAACTTACCATGCTATCCAAAGGGATCTAACTTAGCCAATAAAAAGATAATGGTCTAGTTTATCAAATGACTTAGAAAAATGAGTATATACTACATCAACCACGAAAATATAGTATTTAATGATTCTGATAGAAACTGAGTAAATGTAGGAAGATTGGTTAAAGTGGATCGTTTAGGATAGAAACCATGCTAGGATGGAGTGATATAAGATTTCACTTCCACAAAAAGTTCTATTATACAGAATTTGTTCAAAGATTTTAGAAGGTGTTGAAATTAAAGCAATAGGCTGTAATTTTCAGTTTAATTCGGATTATCTTTCTTAAGAATTGGAGTTACTTTGTCATGTTCTCAGATATCAGGATAAATGCCGGTAGTTAATATGAAATTATAGATGAAAGTTAGAAGATGTTGAGAGTATTCGCACAACTTCGCATGCTTTCAATTTCCTTATTAATTTTATACATTCTTTAAGCGAGACATCTTTTATATTGACACATTGCAGATTTTTTGTTACAGACATTTACGTTCATGATTTAAAATGTAGAAGGTGTAAACACACTCCCAAAGTAGTGAGCAAAACACATTCGTTGTTAATTTATCATTACTAAGAATAGACTCTCGACTATCCAGCTTGCGACAATCCGAGCTTTGTACTATCCAGTCTAGAAATTAAATAAAAGAAACATTCCTTATATCAAATGAAAGAAAAAAGTTACAACAAACATGGATCGAAAAACGCCTCCTTTCAGTTACAAGCTGCCGAAAATGATGGAAAACAATCTTCAAGGTTACATAGGTCGAGAATTATGAGGCCTATCCTAAGAAGTTCAAGTAATTGCACAGGAATTTATATGCACTCTATCTAAATATCCAAGTTTCACAACCCTCCGATACCGGCGCAACGAATTGTATAGAGGTTGTACCTTAAGTGGAGACACTTAAATATTAATTACGGATAAATGACAATATTCAATAACATACCATTTAAGAATCGTTTCATATCTCTGTTAGTAAGCGAAAATGACTAATATCACGTTTCCCTCTCATGTAGGAGCTAATGCTATTTACAAGAGTTATTCAAGCCATATAGCATGCTTTATGTATTTTAGAGAAAACTTTTTTTGATAATAAATACTCCTTGTTGATATTAAAATATGATTTAGCAACAGTTTTAAGCACGTATTTAATAACTTAATTCTGTTTAAGAATAAATATAAATAAAGACAACATGTTAAGAGTTTGCTAGTGCTCCCATTGCTGTCTTGTGTTTGTACGTAATAGTGATAATTCAACACGTCCTGTCTGTGCATACAACACATCCTGTTGCATAAATAGCAAAACACTCAACTAGCATTTAATAAAATTTTTAATATATAATAAATGTATATTTAGGCTCATACCGAATAATTATAATAATTATTCGTCTAAGATAAGTAGCCTCTAGGGTAATTACTTATTACATTAATAAGTAATACTAATACCTAAATCTATATTTGCTGCGAAAGCTTCAGTTTCATATATAAAGTATACAATTATAACAACAGTAATTTACCTTTTAAATACATTTCATTCCAGAAAATAAAAATCTAATGAAATATTCCATTAGAGCAGTTGTTCTCAATTTTTTTCACGTGGAGCCCTGTCAATAATAATAATACTAAAGGAGACATGTTGTATTTCTGCTATAAGAAAACAATAATAATTATTAATATTGATAAATTGCTTCTAAAATAATTTATTTGCAATCTTTACTAAGAACATTCCTATTTTTCAAGCGCCAAATTTTAAAATTAACCTTTTAATTAGACGAGCGATACTATTTTTTCACACTATAATTCTTCTACATTCGACTTGATCGAAGATATAATCGAAGTTTTATGTCAGGTTCAGCCTTTAGTCGATTGCAATACCTTGCTTTCGTCGTTGCATACAAAGAAAATCCCTGCTCACACATGCATGTGTTGACAAATGGAAAAGGAACCAGGATAGCTTTCGCAGATAATTCAGGATATTCTTCCTAAATACTGCACCAAAACTCTGCTAATGGAAGTTTCTGAAAAAGTATCTCGTATTTTGTAATGTAGAATCAGATATATCAATAAGTTTCTCATACTGTTGCGTCGTCAAGTTAGAAGGTTTTTCTAAAGTTACAAAGGATTTTTCACCCTCCCCTCCAAAAAAAAGTCTTGCACGTTTGCTTCTAGTTCCTTCGGAAAGCACTGTGCGACAGACTCACGCAAGATATCAAAATGTATTATCTCATCAAACAGCTCATCTGGAACCTGATCAGGACCCAATTTTTCACAGAATTGTTGAAGTACTGGAAACCATTCCACTGAACAGTTGCGAATATAGTTGCTCCAAAACTGAGATTTTCTCTTGAATGCTAATATTTTCTCATGATCTGAGAATATCGTGATACTTTGCCCTTGTATTCCCTGAATATTGTCATTTATTTTGGCAAAAAAAAAAAAAAAAAAAAAAACGCTTTTAAGTTCGACAATCATTTGTATCTGGAAATACTTGAGATTGGTGTTGTATAATAAAAGATAGTAAACTTACAGATTGGTCATTAGGAAATACAAATGTATTACAAACGAAAGTCTTTTCGTTCAACTGACAGAGAATTGAACCCAAGTTTCTCGTTAGACACTATCACTTCGCTATCACTGGAGTACTTGCGGCATCATGTCACAAGCATAAAAAAAATAATTAAAATTTCTGTCATGAAAATAGGAGTACAATTAAAATATTATTATTATTATTATTATTATTATTATTATTATTATTTTGCACTTCTGCAGTACAAAGCAGTAAATTCCTCCCCCTCAAAAAATACTCTAGATGTTGCAACGGATGCGACTGGAACTTCGATCTTCGTTTGCCAGTCAGTTGCCTATTTCTCATTTAAAACATCAGGTCTATTTAATTTAAAATGTTTACAAATTTGTTGGTGGTCTCTGAAGAACAATTTTCAGAATCCATCTCGTCATTCGTAACTTTTGCTTGGAAAATTGACGAAAGACTTTCTAAAATGTACTGGGGTTAGGTTTGTCACCACTCAAGCTATTTTCTTTTTTCGTTTAACATTAATTCACGTGCAGAATACTGCATAGAAACTAATACTTTAGTGTCGAGACAGCTATAGATATATTCTTAATTTAGGTTAATAATAAAAATTAAATGTTTACATAAAATACCTAGTGAATTAGGGGAGACTTGGTGAAAATGACATACTCAGGTAAAATGACAGCGGGGTTTCTCGGTGTTGGCGTGTGTTTTGTATCTGTCAGTAATATAACCAAATGTGGTATGCGGTACTTAGCAATAGTGATAGTGGAGTAATGCTAGACCAATAGAGGAGGAAGTTACGTTTTGACGGGAAGATTTGTGTTGACCAGGTAGGTATGTAATTTTTTCTTATTGCTCGGAGAAATATCATAAGTACTTTAAAGTTACCGAGCCATTGTTAAAATATGTGGGTGTAGAATTATGATCAGTGAGCTATCATTTTATGCCTTCTTCTTGGTTTTTTGCGCTCTTGTAGAGTGACGCCAGTTTGTCGCAGTATGCTATTGAGGGAAAATGACACGTCATGTCATTTTACCCTAATTGGAAATTGAAGCTACACATTGTATCTCAGTTTCATGTTATAGCCTATTGTTCTGAGGCAGCATTCTAAAATCTGTTAATTTTCACTTTCAAAATAGATCTGACTTCTTCCAAAATTCAGTATCAGAAAAAGCATTTTTGCTCCACTCTAGCACATGGAAAATTAATCTAATATTCAAATTGCAAAATATTGCACTGTAAATTGACAATTGTGAACAGACACCGAAAATATGTTCTTTCAAGAATACGATTAATTTTTTAAAATTTCTATTTTAATGACCAATTTGACAGTTCTAATAAATAGTTTCGTTTTGTTTTAGAATGGGTCGTAACTATACACGGACTACGACATGACAATCCTGGGATAAAGTGGCTATGGAGGAAGCAATTTGAGCGATTCGATCGGGGCAAACGGATTGTTTAAAAGCATCCAAAGCTAACATGAATATTCCAGACGTAGAAGGAATTGCTGACGAGAGGAGACTTTGATCAGACAACCAATTACTAGATGTTATGTCTATGAATGATGGTGGATCTACACAAAATGCTTCATTACAAATAGACGTTTCATACCCACCTACAATTTCTGACAGTCCATTCAATCTATCCGAGAAATCATCCTGTAGCCTTACCCCGACAAATGTACCTAGTACTCCATTAACAGCTGAAGGTGAAGGTCACATTGTCTCTATCCAAGAACGTTCTCCGTTTTCATCTACATCAGGATTGGAAAACACAAAACGATTGGTTCGTAAGCGAAGAAGCACAACAATTCTAACATGTAGTCCCAAGGAACAGGAAAAGAAAATAGAAAAAAAGGAGGCTCTTGAAGGACCTCTATCTTCACGAGTGTGCAAGAAACAAACACTACAAAAGCCCTCAGACACTGGAACTGTGGGTGATGTAGATGTTGATGACAATGAAAGTAATTGTACCTGAATTTTTTGTAAAGATCTGTACTCCAATTCAAAACCTATGGAGGAGTAGGTTCAATGTGAATTGTTTGGACACTGGAGTCATACGGAATGTGTAGGTGTCAGCATGTGCGAAGCACATTTCAAATGTGATATTTGTCTCCTGTTACCTTCGTGAGTGCACTTTGTTGCTGTGTAAGCCTCTTACCTAAGATAGTTTATGTATGTCATTTTACCTCAGTTCAATATGTCATTTTAACCTCATATTTTTTGCTTTTCAAAATGTAGCACTAAATTTATTCACTTACTGTCATTAAACCTTAACCCTTAGATCCTATGTAGCTAACGAGAATTTTATGTTCAAGGTTCTATTATTGTACTGAACAAACTTTGTAGCTCTGGGTTGTTTATTAATAAAGTTATATTCATTTTAGATCATCAGAATTTTCGGATGATCAGAATTTTAGATCATCAGATGAACTTTCGGAACAGCCCTCGTATGTATTGCGTTATTCTGTTTTGAACAGAAGTGATATTTCCTTTATTAACTCTATATTCATAGTCCAGGACACATGGTTGATATGTTTAAAACAAGTGTTTAAAACGAGGGCTGTTGTTTTATTCAGTTTGTTTTAAACGTTTTAAACAAATTGTTTTAAACGTGGTTTTTTTTTCGATACTGGTTGGACATGTTTAAAACAACTAAAATATCAGATTGAAGAAGCTAAGTTAATTTTCTAACAAACAACCCATCCTCCGCACGATTTGTGCATGGAGTAAATTACAAGCAGAGTTATATCCTTATTATGACAGCAATTAGTGAACGAAGTTCTGCACATCAGTGTGCGTATAACTAAACCAACAGAAATTCAAGTGAAGTATTTGGACATTTCTTAATTTCCAATAATAACGGAGGTTAAACACACTATACACTATTCTAAGATCCAAATTCACAAATTCAAAACTTGGGTATTTTTTGATCACTATCTTTCCATAATAATGAACAGTTCTCACATCATAAACTAGAAGAAATGTTCTGGCAAATACAAGTCATAGAAAAGAGCAATGAGTAGCCTACAAGGAGCAAATGACATATTTTAACTAAACAGTTTTCAAGATACATCTCTATCTGCAACTCGGCCGTACATACGTGCCACCTATATATATAAAATGCAACTGACAGAAAGCTTCATCCCTCAAAAATACTTTGCTACCAAATAATCTTTCTAGCTTAATTAAGGACTGAGCTATTGATGTTTGTTGTAAAAATAAATGTAACTTACGTCTAAAAACTTAAACTCCAAAAGTTGGCTAACTTTGCCCCCTCCCTGCTCCTCCATATAAGCAAGAAGTACAAATACACGATATTACCATGTAGTGGCCTACTTCATTGCTTCACGTAACACTTTTTATGAATCTATCCCCAAAGAGGGGGAATGCCCCCCCCAAAAAAAACTGTTGAAAAATAAAACAGAAAAACACGATATTTACCTTTCTCCCACATACATAAAATGCACACCAGCAAAGCTGCATCTTTTAGGAATAAATTGGTACCAAAACCATCTTCCAGCCTTAATTTGAGGTTTAGGACTGAGCCATTGAGGTTTAAAGCCCTGACACAGCAGTTGCAATAATGGGCGTTTAAAGATTAAGACTGCAGACGACCAGTAGAACGTAACACAAAGAAACTAAACTACATATTCTGTGAACGGAGATCGGGAAAATCCCGATTTCTTTCTCCGGAATTGAACATTTGGGTGGATCGAGATTAGGGAAGCTTCCGAAATTTGATCTAGCGGTTGAATATGGATGGCAAGCAATATCTAAGAGTGTAAAAATGTAATATATATGCCTATTTAGATTATTGTTTTAAACAAAATAAACATTTTAAACATGTTTTTTTTTAAACAAAGTACTTTGTTTTAAACGTTAAAAACGTTTTAAACAAAAGAACATGTTTTAAACATAAAAAACATTCTTTTTTTTAAAAAAAAAAGTTTTTTTTTCAACCCTGCCAGGACACGACCCCAGCACCAAACAATCCTTGTGGATGTGGATCCGCTAATACTTCAACGTTATTGGAGACGATGGGTTTCTGTCTTCGCACTTTCCTTTTGAATCCAGAAGCTTATCAAACAATAGTAAACGTGTATTAAAGAGAACAACGCTTACCCAGGGATGTCGTGAAATTTATATTGAACATCTACATGTGCTTTGAATCTAACGTAGTAAAATGTGATTTATCTATACTTAATGAGATAGCCTCGTATATATAGCAAAGAAGAAGAAAATATTCAAACAATATTCGACAGATTTAAAGATTAAAGTTATGGTGGCCATTCTTTAGTGAAGAAAGCAAATGGTACTTGCATGATTTGTGAACCAATCGACTTTAATAGCATTACTTCTTTTTCATTTCTGTTTTACTTTTTTGTGAGCTGAGATCGTAATCGCAACACGATTTAGCAATGGAGCTCCGCCCCACTTGCTCCCCCGCATTTATCTATAAAACTTCCTGAAGAGGCATGACCGGTACTTCAAGCTATATACGGCACTTGCGTATAACGTGTGTGGAAAACAAGAATGAATAAAAACGTTTTGGTCGGCTACTATTAATATACGCTATCAAGATTGCGGGTCAGGGTCTTGTGCCTTTTTGTGTGTATAATAGTATTCCGTACTCACACACAAGGTTGGATATGCATATAACATGTATATATACACGTTCATTCAAAGTTTCTAGATACAGCTTTGACCGTCAGTGCAGATATCACAGGCTGCAATCTTGGTCTTGTTGAACATGCAACAAAAACTGCTCTGAAATATTGCCTTTTTTTCTTTTTCTTTCTTTCTTTCTTTTATCATTATTATTGGAAGCTACTACACACAGTGAAATAAACCAAAGAGAAATGAATACGTGACAAGCACACACACACATTTTTCCTTTGTATTGTATTTTGCTACACGACAAATCCAGAAATAGTAGCGTCTCGTAGTTTGCATACGCAAAGCTCCTTATGCAGGGTGTTAATGAACTCCGTGTCATAAGTTTAGGAGGTGATGGCTTATCTAGAAAATGAAAGTGACTATGTTTGTGACTTAGTAACTCTTGAACCACCAGATCGATCTCGATTGAATTTTCAACATAGATGAGGTTCGGGCCTGGGAATGTTTTTTTATCATTTCACTTTGACGGTACAACTTGTGGGAGGGGAGGAGCATATATATATATATATATATATATATATATATATATATATATATATATATATATAATATATACAGGGTGGTAGGTAACTCCACCGATCAAACTTTGGGAGGTGATTCCTTATATGAAATGAAAGAAAAAAGTTCTTATAAACATAGGTCGAAAAACGTCTCATTTCAGAGTTATGAACCGCCGAAAATTCGAAAAATCATGTTTCGAGACGCCCTCCCTTAGAAATTATAGGACCTATAACAAGCGGTTCAAGGAATTACACAGGAACTAGTATGCGAACTATAAATATTCATGTTTTACCATCCTCTATTATCGGCGAAACGAACGCGTTATTAGTACTTAAAGGAGTATCCCTATACCTCAATTTCCTTTTTACAGTTCGTTTCGCCGATAACGGAGGATGGTAAAACATTGATATTTAGATAGTTCGCATACTAGTTCCTGTGTAATTCCTTAAACCGCTTGTTATAGGTCCTATAGTTTCTAAGGCAGGGTGTTTTGAAACATGATTTTTCGAATTTTTGGCGGTTCATAACTCTGAAATGAGACGTTTTTCGGCCTATGTTTATAAGAACTTTTTTCTTTCAATTCATATAAGGAATCATCTCCCAAAGTTTGTCGGTGGAGTTACCTACCACCCTGTATATAAGTTTTCGGGGTCACTGAGATGAACAGTGACACTTCCTATGCCGTTTAAATCCAAATTCAGCCCTTTATGTCTAAAATGAAACGTATTCTCCCCGTGCGAACAACGGGTATTCTGCTAGTATCAAATAAAAGAAAAGTTCTAAGGAGCATGAATCGGAAAACGCCTCCTTTCATAGTTTTAAATCAGCCATTTAAAACGCGTTGAATTCCAAATTATAGGACCTCTCGCAAGCGGGTCAAAAAATTACAAGGAACTATTGTGCTGCCAAAATGTCTTGAACCGTGGCAAAAATGCGAACTAAAACTCACACCCTCACACACGCTCGTGTTGAGCTAATAAGGGTTCAGCTGTTGCTAAGCGAGAGAATGTGAGTGGAGTTCCTTCAGCCGATAGCAGCGCTTGCAACGGAAAACTAGGGATCAAGTCAATGTGGTATATGTATAGTATGCGATCTATCTACTATAAATATCCATGTTTCGTAATCCCGCAGTAATGAATTGTGTAAAGGAAGTCGGAGTACAGCGATACAACTCTAACTACTAATTGAATACTCATTGTGTAATTACCAGAGTGTTGTGGAACACGGATATTTAGGTACAGAGTACCTAATGATTCAGTTCCTGTCCTAATGATTCAGTATAAGAAACATTAATATTTGGAAGAACTACTTGGTATATTTAGGTATTTAGTTAAAGCAACTGTAGTAAAGTTTTGAAGAATAGATCTATTTTTCCTGGAATTGCTTTATGTTGAGGTTTAAGATGATAAATGCCTACGGAAGAAGCTAAATGTACTTTAAAATTAGTAATAGTTCTCTCTAATGTTATCCTGGTACAGATTTAATTTAGTGTAATAACCTGATCTAGTAAAAGATTAAGTAGAGAAATCGCTTGATAGGTCTAGAAAAGTGATGCCGTGGAAAAATAACACTTTGAGGGATTTTTTTGACATTAATTTCTCGGATAGGGATAAAGGGAATTTCGTCAAAATTGGCAACATTTATGGAATTTTTCATATTTTTATCTCATGAACGCCATATACATACATACATGCATACATATTATATATATATATATATATATATATATATATATATATATATATATATATATATATATATGTGTGTGTGTGTGTGTGTGTGTGTGTGAACTCAAAGTAGGCTAATGAAGTAAGCTTGAGTAAACGTGAAATCAGCATTAATTGTCAAATTTTGTTATTTGAAAGTACATGTTAGTATCAAAGTGATTTATGGAGAAACTTGTGAATCTCAAAAAAACAAACAACAAGGAAAATAAATTGTACTCTGGAGTTAATTTAAAAAAAAATCATAAACAGAAGAAAGTAAATTACCACAAGAGAAACTGCCAATTTCTAAAACTTTCCACCTGGAATAACTGGAGATTGAATTTTGTGTAGTTTCATTTTGTTCAGCAAGAACATTATAGCACAAAAGCATGATAGGAAAACTGGATTCTGGCAACAAAATGTACTTGTTTTCATCAACAATTTCGTATACCTTTTTAATTAGGAAAAATACTTATTAGGAGTTCAGAAGATCGAAATTTCCGAATAATTCACTCAAATATTAAAAAAAGTAAATGACGTAGAGTAGTTTCAATTTTCATATTTCATTTATTTTGAAAATTTTGTAATTAGTATAGCACGTGGGAAATTTAAGAGCTAAAGGGGTATTTCTGCTTTTCAAGATGGGATTTTATAAGGTTTGAAGTCTAGAACTGTGGAGGTTTTGAGTAGTGAGACCATTCTAGAGACAAACTTCTCTATTCATTAATCCGAATTTCTCTAACGTAACATTTTAGCGCAGTTATTATATACCCTTATACGCTTATAAAAAAAAAAACAAAGAAAAGAAAAGAAAAGAAAAAGAAAAAAAACGAACCATAGCCACATTGAAATAGGAAGAATTTGGCCAGACATCGGGAGGAAATTTACATAGCCAATAAAATATTTGAAGAACGGAAGGTATCTATCCTAACAACATAAACAGTATTCCAGACAACGTTAGTTCCATGTTGCAGTTTACCATACTTGGCCGATCATTTACCAACCAACTCAATTGTCAGCGTAACCCTACGAACGCAGTAGAATTGGCAGTGCGAGGTCAAAACTGTCGGATAAATGTCGGCAAATTATTGGTTCACCAACATACACTTTAAACTACGAATTCCCGCCAAGTGGGCCTTGTGGTGGGCACACACCATGTGCTTACATTTTGTGGGGGTTCTTACGTTTCCTCCCACTTTCGTCATTTCACCGTTATCACTTAACTCATCATCACCGTATCCCTTAGCCTTGGTGCATAACCGTGGGACGTCAAATTAAAAAGAGATTTAAGAGTCTTCATCCCGGCGAAATTAAAATACCGCTAATTTTACATTAATTATGTGATATCTTCAAATAGATAAAAGATAATCGAAATGTGGAACAAGAGCGCCCTAGACAATATCATTTTACATGAAAAATCGTTATCACGACTCACTTATCTGCTTTCGATTTCGAGCCATTTTGAATATCGGCATTTATTTTCGCGTTTCTAAACAGCTGAAAGCATAAAGCCATTAGGTGACTTGTGATAACGGTACCTCACGCAAAATAATATTGTCTAGGGCGCTCTTGTTCCATATTTCGATTATCTTTTATCTATTTGAAGCAGTGGCGTAGCACACTTTTGCCAGGCCCCCCCGCAAAGTATAGAGAATGGGCCCTAGTTGTAAAACCGGTAGTTTGCAAGTAGAATTATTCAGTGGAAGTAAGGTTGAGGTTCTACTTCTTTAAATCTTTATTCATTGCAAGACTTCGGGCCCCCCTATACCTCGCCCCCCCGCACTGCGGGGGTTGTGGGGGCAGCTCCTACGCCACTGATTTGAAGATATCACATAATTACTGTAAAATTAGCGGTATTTTAATTTCGCCGGGATGAAGACTCTTAAGCTACGAGAGTATGTCCAAAAGTTCCGCCCTGACACTAAAATATCGAAGCACACACGATAAGCCGTTCATATCATATAGTGACATCTATGGAAGAAATTATGTATTAGTTTCAACTATCTCAGTTCATTGGAGGCAGTCATTTGAATCAATCGCTGAATGTTGAGCTCACATACTGTATGACAATGCTCCACTTGACTCGGCTGTTGTTGCCAAGACTGCAGTGAAAGCTTATGATTTCTAGAAGATTCAGCACCCTTCCTACAGCTCAGCTTTAACACTGCAGCCTCGGCAACAACAGCCGTGTGGGCTGGAACATTGTCATGCAGGATGCGAGCTCAACACACAGTGTCTCAACTGAGCGCCTCTAACGAACTGACTCAGTTGAACAGTTGAAACTCGTATATTATGTCTTTCATAGATGACACTATTATGCTATTAACGGCTTATTACCAGTAGCATAATATTCCAGTGTGAGGCAAAAAAAAGTTTGGTCAGGTATTTTTCTGTTTTATTTTTGCAATTATTAATTTCAAACCATGCCGTCCATTGCCCAACGTACAGCCTATTAAATGTTCTGCTGGGCTATTTTCACATCGGTCCCAAGTCCAGTGGCATATGAAGGACTTCTGAATTTATGCTGGTCTGTTACTTTCAAGCAGTGATGTAATGGTAGAATTAATGGTAGGTATACGCTTGATCGTTTTCAAAAGTATGGCGTATACACAATACTACTTGCCGTATACGCTCATTCTTTCGAAAATTTAAGGTAATTTATACGTAGGACTATAGAAATTTTAGGCGGGTATACGCTGTATACTCCCGTATACGCCCCATTACATCCCTGCTTTCAAGTAAAAACAAATAGCGAAGATCAAGGAGTTGACTGGGAACGAATCACGCGATGTATGTGCTCAATTAATAAGCACTTTCTGGTCATCATATAACAATTACAAAGATAAACAACAGCAATATAGAAATTTTGTAACAATGAAGTAGACTTGATAGGTTTTTTTTTTTTTTTTTTTAAGTATTGCGTGTAACCATGTGAGGTAATGAATTTCCTACTGGCTCCAAGCAATGCTAATCTTCTGTTGCATTGAAGTTGTTAACATGTTTTTCCATCAGATCAAAGACTTCAAACCATCAGAATACCACTAAAAAGGTGTAAAAGCCATAGCAATTCCACTAGACATGAAAATGAAGTAAAAAGTGTAAATTTCTGAAATAGACATTGTTTTTTTGACCTTTCATTTACAGCGTAATCTTCGATAGACGGAACGTGAGGAAACGGAAGGTGAATGAGGAAGGGTTTCAGAGTGCAACTCATGGAGAGTTTGCAACGTACTTTGAGCGGGCATTGTTGTGCAGCGTAAGGACATCATATCTTATTAGAAATTTTTAGATGCATGCGGAAAAACTTACGGTTCATTTACGGATTTCAGCGTTGTAACGATTTGTAGTGATGGTTTGGGCTCATGATAGATCAACATGATAGATGAACCTACCATAGATCACTATACCAGCAACATCGTTTAGGGATTGTGGAAACCGTCCTGGATTTTGATCAATATCCGCGTTTTCGATTGTCATAGCTGATCCACTTTTCATCAAAAGTGATGATCCAATGCAAGAAACTTTTCCATATAAGGGTGATTCTTTATAGGGTTTACAACTTCAATCAGTTATAATTTTTTTATTGGAACCACATACAAACTTGGTTTATATGTCATTATACTATAAAACACTTCAAGTTTGACTCACGTAGTGAGTAGTTGGCGGCAGTGTTGTCAACAACCTCTGAAGGAAATATGCTAGATTAACTTCAGAAATAAGCTTTTTAACGCAAGAAATGGCTAGATTTTGAACTGCTAACCTATAACTCGCATTGCAGATTTTAAAACTCTTTTTCGGGGTATAGGATTATACCTATAAGTAACTTATAGTAAAATTTGAAATGTTGAATTTTATTCGCTGAAGACTAATAAGCACCATACATGACTTTAAATTACAATAAAATCCATCAATTACTTACCTGATTTATGAGCCAATAACCATATTATCAGTTGAATTGAAATAAGTCATCATCGATGACGTCGCAGCTAGCCGAGGAGCTGGAACTGGATGCACCATCGTTGGATTGTGGATTGGTTGTGTTTGTGCAGACTGAGAGTGTTCCAATTTTCAGTAGTAGGCTACTTCTGTCATAATCCTTACAAACACTTCTTGTTTCTCCGTACACCCACATGAATGAACCCGATTGCATTGAGATTTTTCAAGCTAATTAGATGTATTTGTTTTCTTTGATAATCAAAAACAATTTCTGTGGGTTGAAGCAACGAACGGTTTACTAAATTTGAATTAGAAAACTTCTACTCTTGCAAAGAAATGCGAAAATTAAAATAATTAAAAAGTAGTAGGGCCTTTACGTAATCGACATTAAAATTCTTTCAGAGTCGACAAGTATTGTTAAGTAGTTGTAAATCTGTGAGTGGGGAGAGAAAAGAAGAATGAAAGACAAGTGTTTGTTACTTAATAAAATACCCTCTGTCTAGAGAAATCAATTAATACAATAATATATCTAGATATAATGACAAATAGGCTAGTTTTTTAAAATTACACTTTATTTTCAAAGAAAAGGTATCTTTTGAATTAATTTAACGGCTAATAAAAAAGTCAAAAATGGCAAAAGAGATTTATAAAATAAGCTATATTTAAGGCTATAAGCATTTCGTAGATTTGTATGGCTAATTGTCTCTCTAAATAGGCTAGATATATAGCCAAAAAATAGGCTAAGTTGGCATCACTGGTTGGCGGAGTTGACCACACGCGACGCCACTGGTCAGTCGTTGAAAATGGAGACTTTCACTGGTGCGGAAAAAGTTAAGTGCGTGTGTTGGTTTGAAGAAAGGAAGTCAGCAACGAGTGTACAGCGTAAGTTTCACACATAATACGGCAAGAAACCACCTAGCAGACCAACAGTGGTACAAATGGCACCAGACATTAGTTGAAACAGGTTGTTCTGTGCGACACACAAAGGATTCAGGGTGCTCACCCGTGATTGATGATATAGTGGAAGCAGTTAGGGAGAGTTTTATCTACAGTCCTAGAAAATATACATGACGTGCATCACAAGAAACTGGTATTCCTCAGACCACTGTTTGGCATGTATTGCATAGACGTTTGTCCATGAAGCCATACAGACTGTCCTTGATTCAAGCACTGAGTGAAGCGGATAAACATACCCGACATGAATTCTATGATACCATGATGGATCACATTAGTGGTGATTTGACATTCTTGAACAATGTGGTATTCAGTGACGAATCAACTTTTCACATTTCCGGCCGAGTCAACACATATAATTGTCGTATTTGGGACATGGAAAATCCACATATGCACGTGGAGCTCCTTCGTGACAGCCCAAAAGTTAACGTGTTTGCATTGTTTTCAGAGCAAAGGTGTATGGACCATTCTTCTTTGCTGAAAGCACCATCACCGGCATCACCTATCTTGATATGCTCCAGCACTTCCTTGTTCCACAGTTAGATGAAGATGACCAC